>NW_009934013.1:34468-43622 GCF_000696875.1 Nestor notabilis | reverse complement strand
AGGGAAAAGCTCCATATGACTTGGTGAGGGAGGTGGATACATTTAATGAGCGTATACATGTACTATACTATTTTTATTTGGTTGTCTCATCCAGAATTTTCTGCTTCTCGAAGAATCAACTGTGCTGACCTTAGAAAATTTAACAACAGAACAAAAAATAAAACCAAGCAAAATATTAAATCCATGTGACTGAGACCCATGTGCATTAACCTTTACAACTATTTTCTACTGTTCTATCCTAATTTTCCACCTTCTATTTTCTCATTCTCTGTTTGGTTAGTTAATAAAATAACATTTAATAAATACTTTTAAGTAGTATATGCAGTTTAAAAACATTTAACAATTATTTCACTGATTTGTGTGATTTATTATGCAAGAAAAGAATGTGTGATCATCAGAATTACAAATACTACTTTCATTACATTCATTTTAAGCTTTTGCTTTGTTTGTGCATGTAATCATTTTGTTTGTTGCATTATTAACCTTAATATTCACAAACTGGTTTAATCAGTTTTGAGGAGACAGCAGAGAACCTGCCCTCTTTAATTCCTGGTTACAAAACTTACACACAAAGAGTTGCAACAACACAGGACAGCAAAAGCTCGTGATTGGGAATGGAATGGGAAACCTCAGTGTATTTTGGGTGCTTACTTTACATCCAACATGGATTACTTTAACTCTGCCACGTGAATTTTAGAAATCTTTTTATACTTGTATCACTGTATGCCTCTCCATGCACATATATGTATATACACATGTGTACATAAAGGTGTACATGTGTATGTGTCTCTACCAGTTATCCTTTTTAATTGTGCTTCTGTGTATGTACATACTTTCACATTTCATTTAAAACTGCAGTGGAATTACTATTATTGTAAATTGTTATCACATTTACCAAATCAATTAACTAAACAGCAGAAATCTGTGCAGAGTACCACCCTTGTTTTAATACATTGCTACTAATTCTAAATCTCCCATTTGTCCTTTAATTGTCTTTGAAATGTCTGTCACTGGGAAAGATGATTGTAAGTCCTCCTCCCTGCTAGTGCATACATGGGTGTTTCATCTTAAGGGATAGCATGTACAAAACACACTTTATTGTCAGCTGAGTCTACCAGCTTTTCATACTTTTGCATTTATAAGACTGAAAATGGAGCAGTTTGTGAAGTGAGTGTTGCCAGTAAACAACGCATAACACTTCCCTAAAAACTTAAAGGTCCAGCTTGAAGTTGCAGACTAATGTGTTTTATACGCTTAGTGAAGCATGGCGTTTCTCAGGGCTCAGTGTTAGAACTAGTGTTGTTTAATATTTTCATTAGTGATCTGGATGAGAGGATTGAGTGCATGCTCAGAAAATTTTTGGATGACACCAAGTTGATTGGGAGTGTTGATCTGCTGGAGGGCAGGAAGGCTCTTCAGAGGGATCTGGACAGGCTGGATCAATGGGTTGTGGCCAATGGTATGAGGTTCAATGAGGCAAAATGCTGGGTCCAGTATTTGGGCCATAACAACCCCATGCAAAGCTACAGTCTTGGGGAAGAGTGGCTGGAATGCTGCTTTAGGAAGAGTGGCTGGAACACTGCTTGAAGAAAAAGGACCTGGAGGTGCTGCTTGGCACCTGAACATGAGCCAGCTTGTGCCCAGGCAGCCAAGAAGGCCAACAGCATCCTGACCTGTATCAGTAATAGTGTGGCCAGCAGGGCCAGGGCAATGATCATCCCCTGTACTGGGCTCTGGTGAGGCTGCACCTCGAATCCTGTGTTCAGTTCTGGGCCCCTCACTACAAGAGAGGTATTGAGTTGCTGGAACAAGTCCTGAGAAGGGCAGCAAAGCTGGAGGAGGGTCTGGAGACTGTCTTATTAGGAACAGCTGAGGGAACTGGGGTTGTTTAGTCTGGAGAAGAGAAGGCTCAGGCAGGACCTTATTGCTCTCTACAACTACCTCTAAGGAGGTTGTAGTGAGGTGGCTGGTCTCTTCTCCCAAGTAACAGGTGGTAGGACAAGAGGTAATGGCATCAAGCTGCAACGGGGGCATTTAGATTGGATATTAGGAAAAATTTCTTCACAGAAAGATTAATCAGGTATTGGAGCAGGCTTCTGAGGAAAGTGGTGGATTTACCATCCCTGGAAGTCTTCAAAAACCATGTAGATGAGGCCCTCAGTGACATGGTTTAGTGGTGGTCTTGGTAGTCCTGGGGTAATGGTTGGATTTGATGATCTTAAGGGTCTTTTCCAACCTAGTTGATTCAATTATTCTATGGGCATAACAGGGAATGAGCCAATTCTCACAGCCAGTGCAGAAGGAGTGGGCTGGATAGTCTGCATCTACAAAGGCATACAAACATATATAGGCTGAAATTGTGCATGGTTCTCATGACTTCCTCCTCTATTCACACACCTACATGTACAAGGCGTGCTATAATGTGTAGCAGGCCACAGCTGTTCTCACATGAGTGTAAGTCTATCTTCTTATGAATATAGAGGACATATTACTTCAGGCTGGTCTCAGGCTGGTCTGGACTGAGCAGGGAGCAAAGGTGAGCAAAGCAGATCCTAAAGCCAAGACTGCTGCTGGCTGGCTTCTCTTGTTTTTGCTAGGTGTCTAACAACTGTTGAAAGCAGATAAGGGTTTTATTCTCAGAACCAGCCACGCCAGCAACATGCCAAAGAACTATGAAGTGAAGCATCCTACCACTTGGAGTCACTCTGCCTTTACAAACCTTGTCCCTTATGGAGATTAAAACTTGACACTTTGTTTAATCTGTGGGGAAGGGTAAAAATATTTTTTTGAGTGAGCAAGAGACATCATTATTGGAAATAAGAGTAAAGGGAGGGATGAACTGGAGGAGTGAACGGACGGACTAGGATAGTGAAAATGTAAGATGGCTTTTGTGGTGGTAAAAAGAGTATATGGGAACATAGAGGTGACATTCACAGAAGTGGGGAATATGAAGAAAAAAATGGCTTCTTTTGTGGTTTAAACCCAACTGGCATCTAAGTACCACAGAGCTGCTCACTCACCCTTCCTCCCCCTCAACCTCTCCCTGGGCAGCATGGAGAAGAGAATCAGAAAAATGTAAAACCCTCAGGCTGAGGTAAGAAAAGTTTAATAATTAAAATGAAGTACAACATACTAATAATACTAATACTGATATTGATACTGATACTGATACTGATACTGTTGTTACTACTACTACTACTAAGGGAGATAACAAGGAGAGGTATATAAAACTAAAGGGTGAGGGGGAGGGGAAACCAAACAAAAAAAAAAACCAACAAAAAACCCCACCAAAACAACAAACCAAAAAACAACAGTAATCCTCAATAAAATTGATCACCAGCCATTGATCAATACCCGGCCCATCCTCGTGGAAGACATGTCAATGCATATAGAAGACTGGGAGGTGGTTAGAGATAGCCAGCTTGGAGAAATTGTGCCTGACTACTGTAGTGGCCTTCTACAGTGGAGTGACTGCATTAGGCTACAACAGAAGGTCTATAGATGTCATCTCTCTGAAGGTCTTTGATACGGTCCCCCACAACATTTTTACCTCCAAATTGGAATGATATGGGTTTGATGGGTGAACTGTTAGATGGATAAAGAACTGGCTGGATAGTTGCATCCAAAGAGTTACAGTCAATGTCTCAGTATACCAAAGTGGAAACCAGTAAGGAGTGGTGTCCCTCAGGATCTGTACTGGGACCAGTACTACTTCGTAACTTCATCGATGACACAGTAAGACTGAATGCACCCTCAGCAAGTTTGTGGATGACACCAAGCTGAGTGGTGCAGTTGTTTAGCTTGAGGGAAGGGATGCCATGCAGAAGGACCTTGACAGGCTTGAGGAGTGGGCCCATGTGGCCCTCTTGAAGTTCAGCAAAACCAAGCCCAGCTGGGGTCCTGCACACCGATCAGGGTAGTCCTCAATATCAGTATAGGCTGTGTGGTGAAAGAATTGAAAGCAGCCCTGAGGGGAAGGACTTGGGGATACTGATAGATGAAAAATTAGATATGAAACATCAGTGTGTGGTCGCAGCCCAGAAAGCCAACTGTATCCTGGGCTGTACAAAAAGAAGCATGGCCACCACAATAAGGAAGGTGATTCTCCCCTTCTATTCTGCTCTCAGGAGACTCCACCTGGAGTACTGTGTCCACCTCTGGGATCCCCAGAATCAGAAAGACACGGACCTATTAGAATGGGTCAAGAGAATAGCCACAAAAATTATCAAAGAGATTGAACACCTCTCCAATAAAGAAAGGCTGAAATAATTGGACTTGTTCAGCCTGGAGAAGACAAGGCCCTGAGGAGATTGCAGCCTTCCAATACTTAAAGGGGGTTTATAAGAAATTATGAGAAAGACTTTTTACCCAGACCTGTAGTGACAGGAAATGGGGCAACAGTTTTACTGAAAGAGGGCAAATTTAGAATGGACGTAATGAAGACACTTTTTTATGAGGGGTGAGATGTTAGAACAGGTTGCCCAGAGGAGCTGTGGATGTCTCATCCCTGGAAGTGTTCACAGTCAGATAAGGCTTTAAGCAACCTGCTCTAGTGGGAGTGGGGTTGGACTAGATGATCTTTAAAGATAACTTTCAACCTAACCTTTCTATGATTCTAAGGTTGTTATTGCCAATCCATAAGCTATTGAGAGCAGCCTGACTACACGATCCACATTGACTATAAATAGGGTTAAGCAATAATCCCAGACTTGTGACCTACATGCCATGTAAAGTCATTTGGCAGATGCTAGATCCAATTCCTCTACTCAGCATGTGGGTTGCAGACTCATGAGGGAGAGAGAAAGCCATGGCACAAACCAAGGAACTGCTCGTTTATGACCATGAGGAATAAAGATCCCCCAAAACCAAAACCAAAACCAAATCCAAAACCAAATCCAAAATCAAAATCAAACAAAATTGCTCTTACCTAGACAACTGTCGGGACTGACCACGTGGAATTCACAGAATCATAGAATAGTTAAGGTTGGAAAGGACCTTAAAATAATCTAGTTCCAACCCCCCTGCCATGAGCAGGAATTAAGAATAACTACAGATTCTAGCACACATTTTTATTCATCCTAGGTCACACACCACAGAGTTTCTTAGTACATATTTTTTGTCTTTTGCTTTACTACCTTCTAACTTTCTTTTTTTTCCATTTCTGCAGTTGCTTTTATTGTACCAATTTTGTCTTCTACTTTAGTATAGTGAACTGCTGGCTTGCCATGTTATGCTTTTAGGTTCCTCTAAGTTTCAGTATTCAGCTTAAGTGAAGATGTTTTGTGAACATTTTGGTTTTCAGAATAACAAAAATATGAGGCAATTAGTTAGAATTTTCCATAATGTAAGTATTTATTGAAACACTTGGGCTTTGCCTTTAGGCTAGATTCACATAATTGAGCATTTCTTTTCAAAGTGGTCATAAACAGGCTTAGAACAAACTTTGAATGCAACCATGACTTATTCTTAGGGATATTTGCAGTATATGTTTTCTCGGTGATTTTAAAGATACTAAAAAAAATACGTAGATCTCAATGTTCTTATAACAATTTGTACCTGAAGACCTGATATTGTAGAATGAGTATTTGAAATTCCAAAGAAGAAAATAGGGTTTTGAAAAGCAAGTGTAGATGGTAAGTCTACATTAGTGTTTCAGTTCAAAGTAAAAGAAATTTTGAAGTGGATTTTCCAAAGGTCCCCACTTAAAATTTCTCAGTTCACGTAAAGCAGTCGTGTTGCATATGGACAGGGTATCTTTTCAATATAGCTAAACTGATGATACACCCTTCAAACACGTTTAAATAGTTTCAAAACAATAATGGACAGTTAGCCCATAGGACCAAAACATATTGAGTCTAAAGTAAAACCTCCCTCAAACGCATTTTGTATAAATATCAGATCCCCAGCACCAAATCTTTCCCTCTAGATCTGCTAACATAGTTATGAGGGTATTATACTATGATTATATCAATAATTGAAGGCATATCACTCACTGTGAACAATGAAGTTATTTCTATTTCTTGCGATGACAGAGCTAATATGCTTCTATAAATGTATTCACTATCTCATATAATTTTGATAATTTTCATGATCAATTATAGAAATTATAATTTTGGACTTAGAAGCAAAATTGAACCTTTTTGGAGTTGACATTTGGATCTTTAATTCTTTTCCTTAATTCATGCCTTTCCAGAATGAGAACATAGCCACAGAGCCTTTACAGAGTTTGCATCAGTATGAAACATTGTTATGGAATGTATTCAACAATTGGGAAAGACATGGTTATTTGACATTTAAAAACAATAGTAGACAATTGTAGGCCTCATTAACCTATAAATCTTAGCTGGGTCATGGGATTAGAAAATGCATTAAAAACAAAAAATGTCATGTTTCTTTAAAACTATGAGTTTTAAAAAGCAGTGCATGGATTAAAAACAAAATCATCCAAGGTTAGGAATTAAAGTACCTGAATTAGGTTTGTAAGAAACTTTAGCAGCATTCACAAAAGCCGTTCTAATTCATTTGTGTTTCTATATAATGTGTTTGGAAAGGCAGAAACTGTTTGTTTGTGATGAATGGAGGGAGATAAAAGACACACCAAAGCCCTAGCTGTTGTTTTGATACTTTGCAAGTGGATACAGTGCTTGACGTACTGGCTGGCAATCAGAGGTATAAATCCCATGTGGAAATTTTCACCTTCACTGTAGTTTTCAAAATAGTGTTTTAATTCCAAAGAAAGATCAAGTTAAAAAGTAAATCTCTATCATTCCTTCCTGGTTCATTCAGATGTTTCCTCCCTAAGCATGAAAGTCTCTGTATGTGTGTTTTTAAATCACTAGTTTTACCTCATCACACAGGTAGTTCAGTAACTAAATATAACTGGGTAGAGGGAAACCATGAATTAACTGCTAAAAGCGCAAAGAAAGACACAGCGGTTTCTTTACCTCTCCACTTGAGTGGTGATAGCTTCCATTTTAAAGGGCACTGATTATATATGGGTGTAGAAATGACTGCTGTCAGATTTAATTTTTTTATTTTGGTCAATTTCTCAGATCCACAGCCACCACATGAATCTTTTAGCCATGAGTGGAAAAAGGTTAAAGGTGAATACTGAAGCACACCATTCTGATTAAAATGAATGAGCAGTAGGTGACTAAACACCCTAAGTAGTTTTCTGCATTTCCAGACCCCCTAGCATTTACATGTAATGCAGACAGCCTTGATTTTCCTCATTTCTTGCACAAATATTGAAAGTGGTGTTATACAGCATCAGGAAAGCCCAAGTGCTGTGAGTGACATGATGCTAAGTAAAACCAAGATAGACAAAATTGTCAATCAACCACAAAGATTACAAAGTATTCAGGATACAGAAAAGAAAATGACACCTGTGAGATTAACAGCACTCTAACTTTTTCTTAACATCCAGCTGTCTAATCTTTTTGAACCATATTATAAGACAACATTCTGCTTGTTTGTTAGTTTGTAAAAAACAGTCTTATGTTTGACTGGGAACTAAAGAGTTATTGTTGCCTTTACCCAATATGCTTAGGGCCATTTCCAATTATTAATAGGGTATTTATTCACATCCTCACTTCTAGATGTCTTAAACCAAATTCAAATATCTGGATGAAAAGACATAAAGTTATTTATATACAAGCAGAGACAGATGGTGATTACAAGCTACTTTTTTATGTTAAAAAGCAATCACTGTAAATTTGATCTAAATTTTGAAGCTGTTCTAGAGCTCACTCACTGTGGACTGAAGTTCACTGGATTTCACAAACACTCTGTCTCTTCATCTCCGTTTTCATAGCACTCTGCTTACAGTTCCTAGTCAAGTCTTCAGAAATCTTTGGCCAACACCCAAGACTGTAAATAGTGACAGATTTCATTAATGTAGCAAGCCTAATGTTTGGCATTACCACTCCTTTTTTTTTTTGTTTTTTTCCTGCTTTCTCTGATAGATTGCTCCTCTTCCATCAATAAGATCTTCTGAAGATATATGACCAAGTTATGTATTCAGGAAGCTAACACATTTTGTCTTAAGTAAAGCTGATTAACAGCAAGTCCCACTAAATGAAAACAGCTACTCCTGCCAGAGAGTAAGTACATAAAGCCTGTTTACTGGTTTTAAAGTGTCAAAAATTTATTTCCATATTGATATTCCTGATACAAAAGAGATATGGAATACAGGTACAGTCACTGGTACATGCTGGCAATAATTGGTCACTTTGAAATATTTGAATTCTTTCAGTAACTCTTCTCAAGATGGCACATCAGCCTGTTCTAGAGGCACACCTGAGGGGTACAACGTTAAATAGCTAACCATTTATTCAGTGACTTCAGCTTCAAGATTTGGGGCAGATATGAAGTATCCAATACTTTGGAATAAAAATTAGAAACAAAATAGATACATTTCTTGCCTACAAGTTAGTCTTAAGTAAAACAAGACAGCATTAAGATTACATTTAACTTTAACAATAATCTGACTACTTCAAAACCTCTCTTGTAACCCACCTCTCTTGAAGAAGGAGGCATTAAGCTGTTTCTTTTGCAAAACTAATATTTTCCAAAGGTGCATTTAGGTATGGATATCTTTGTCTAAATACTTACTGTAGTTATGACTGTTAAAGATAACTTACTGTTTTCTCCCTTCTTCTGTAACTCCTTTCAAACAACAACATTTGTAGTCTGCTCTGAAATTTCTGTATGGAGAATGTCTCTTATGGAAGTAAATGACTCCTGCTTTTAATAGCACATTCACGTGACTTTGACTGATCAATACTCATAATCAGTGCCATAATTCTATCAAACCAGCAATTGCAGAAATTAAAAAAATTGTCTCACTGCTTTTCTTAAGCACAAAATGCAATGATAGTCTCATGTAAACAAGAACTGGTGATAAATTAAGACATTTGAGAAAACTGCATTCTTCCTGTCTCTTCTAGCATGACAAAGTAAACCTTCTGTTTGTGCTGGCAGGCAGAAAATATTAATTCATTTTTTCCCTCAGACTACAACCTTGTATGTAAAACTTGAACCAAGATCTCCTGAAGTGCTGATACTGTAAGAAGATGAAGAACTAAACTGATGCACTGAACTTTCTATAAGATGATCTTTTTCTTTCCACGTGGTTAGTGAATTTGTTGCCAGC
>NW_009934013.1:0-34437 GCF_000696875.1 Nestor notabilis | reverse complement strand
ACATAGGTAAAGAATCTATAAAGTATATAAAAATTATTAGAAGTAGATCTGAGTGGAAAAGCTCAGATTTTCTTCTGGATATTAACCCCTTGTTCTTGGGAGATGTTGTTTTAAACAATCTATCAAATGCCCATCTCAGCTACTGTAATATGCAGTAAAAACTAGAGATCTTAACAAAGGAGCATCTTTTGGTATACGTAAACTATGTAACATTAAAAGAGCCTCAGAAAAAGCTGCAAAATGCTCTCTGAAAGTGAATTGCAGGTATCCCTTTGCACTGTTCTTTTTTCTTTGGAATGGTGAGCTAACAAAAATATGCATGGATAATGGTGCTGTTTCTACAACATCACACAATAACATCAGCATAAATTGTTAGAGCTTGCTTTCAAAGACTTCATTCTCCATTTCGATACATAAGCAAGCATTCAGATTTTTACAAAAAGCTACCCTTGGCAACAGGATGAGATGGTGACACTTTAATCACATGCAGTGAATCTGTACTGCTGGAAGGTAATGGTCGTATAGTACTGCCACACTTGAGACAAGAAGTGATATTTTCTACCTGCTTTGTATGAATTGGATCCTGAAGTTTAAAATTACTTTTAAAAACATAATGTTGCATTCTGTCTCTTATTTTCTTTCTGGACTATTCTGCCCATCTTGTGTTTGTGCTCCAGTGAGTTGTTATTCTTTTTCTAAATTTTTAGAAGATGAGGTGGCCTGATGTGAGCTTCTGGATACTGCCTAGCACTTAATTGTGTCCCCAGGACCTCAATTTTCCACATCTGGTAGTTCTGACCCTTGGATCCTATATGTATGTCCCCTTTAATCACATCAGAAAGTATGAGAGTTGGATACAGATGCTACTGAAAACCGCAACTCACTGGTGTCACCAACTGTGCTAATGTGAAAGTTTGGAGGAGCTTAGATCTCTGTGGTCAAACATCTGACAATAGAAGAACAGAATTTCCATTTCTGGTGGTAAAACTGAGTCATTACCACTTTTCAGTGAACAGTGGGTTCAGCACAGGCCTGGGATAATGAAGCAATGTTCCATGTCACTCTACTAGGGTTTCACTCCTCTAGGAAGAAGAGTGAAGCACAACACAGAGTGATGTCAAGGCATCTACCTGTGGGAAAGCCTCACATGGAACACACTGAAAATGTGTTGCTGCTGCTGCTCTCCCTACCCTGTCAAGCACTCCACTGGAGTTTTTCTATGGGCTACACAGGGTCCACCAACAGATCCCTACAACAGGAAGGTTTGCTTTACCCCCTGAAAGATTAGAGTGCGTACTTGTTCACTTTATGTTTCTTTCTTTTTCTCAAACCTAAATCTTTCTGAGAGATTTACAGTCAGTGCCACCACCACTGCAATGACCTTGGGTGGCAGGAGGCAATATTTGTTCTTTTGCACAAATATAGCTTTCAGATTAATAGTACTTCTCATTTTCTCTGTGAGTGATTTTAAACATCTTAAATCAAGAAAAATATAGAATGTTCAGAGACAAATAGAAAGAATTGTGGCTCAGGTTCAGTAATAATCCAGATAGGAATACTGAACTGAATGAGTTAAAAAGTCAAGTTATTATGGCACTGTAGAAGTAGATACAGTATTTTTCAGTGCAACACAGGGCAGAAATAAGAAAATGTCTAGTTATTTTTTTATAAAATCCCCGGTGCTTCCAAATTGAAGCAAATTGTATTTTGTTTTAATGAAGGAAGTTCTCACTTGATACAAACTGGTTTGTTAAATCCCAAATTCACTGCATGTATATACCTTTTGATTGACGCTTACAAAATCAAGTTTTCAATTTCTGGACTAGGTTGCAAAATGAGGCATGCATCAACAAAATCTAACTAAAGCACCTGCCTGAATACAGGCTAGAAACTTGAATCTAAAGGTTTGACCAAGACAGTAAACAAAGTCTGGGAACATGAATGATACCGTGACTTGCAAAGAATAGGGAGGGGAAACTGAGTGCACTGCACAGAAATTTTAAAGAGACGTTTCAGAGAGAAATTTCCACCTTCAGAGGTCATTACAGATTTTTTTCCATTGGAAGGAAAAAAAAAAAAAAAGTCTTGTTTACTTTTATTTAAGGCAAAGCAATGAAAAAAAAGCACAATTCAGTCTTCTATGGGATAAAGACACCTTTTTCTCTGTGAAAGGATGCATCTTAATTCTGCTGGGAATGCCTTACATAATTGGAAGGCTCCTAGAAATTTAGATCTTTGGTATCTGGAAGGATAATTGTAAAAACTGTGTAGCTATGTGCTTCTAGCAAGGAAATAATTTTGAAAGCGAAAGGATACAATACAGAAATAAAATAAAATAAATTATTAAAAAGTAAAATTAATCTGCTGAGGAAAAGAAAAGAAAGAAAAAGAAAAAATCTAACACAACAAATGCTTGCTTAAGTATAGCAATAAAGAGCGCAGAAAATGAAACAATTACATAATTATAATCTCTGTATGCTGTAAATTAAAATCACATCTGGGAAAATTTATACTTATCTTTAGCAAACCATAATCTACAGCTGTAAAGTGTAAAGATAGCTATACAGTTATGAAAGGAAAGACATCTCGGTTTATTGGGGCAAGTCTGAACTAAAAGGCAGTTGTAATGTGGATGAGAAAAGCTTTCAGATGGTCAGAGAATAATCTGCTTTTATCTCTCTGAAGGTAGTTAGAAATTTCTTGTTGACATGCAGATTTAGACCATCTGTTTTGAGGAGCTAGTAGTTGATTAATTTTTAGTGTCAGAATGAAACTATGTGCATTTCACAGATACTTCTTTGACTCAACTATTAGCAGATTCAGTCTTGTTCCCTGAAATTAGGGGATGCACTTTCTTTCTTAACTACAAGAACAATCAAGAATACTGAGTTACACATCAGTGAAGAAACAGCTCAGACTGACTTTTTTCAGTGACCCAACTCACAGAGGTCAGCCATGCTTCTTATATATGATATATATATAGACATGCAGACGCATATGAAACAAATAAAAATATCACTCAACATTTTTGCATGTGAGTACACGTAAAACACACTGCTGCAAGTTCCAGAAAAATTCCAGCAAGAAATGAATTAATGAATACTTCAGAGTCAAGAAGTTCTTTTCTTGGGCATGTTCTCTCATTTGCACGGCACCCTGTGTCACGCTTTTGATGGGAACTTCAACACATCCCTGCTCTTTCTATGTGGCTTCCCTTGTACATATGTTAAAGTTATAGATATGTATGACTGAAGAATCCTAACAATATACTGCAAGAGCTCTGTTTCTCCCTGTTTTGTTGCAGGGTGGGTGAAATTATAGATGCATATCACACTTATACACATCTGGAGTCTCTTTTAAAATTCATTTCATAATGAAGTGCTTTCAGAGGCTAAAGGGAGTTTGTGCCTACCAAGACAAAGAAAAACCTTGAGGAATGTTTCATTCTGCTTCTGTTAATTTTTTTTTTTTGGTGGTGTTTGTAACACAAGTCCTTAATAAGCCCAGTTGCACATAACCATCTCCAGTGTTTGAGGATGTACAGCTCAAAGATAACCTAGCCTAGAATGACTGAGATCCTGAGAGAAGGAAGCAGGGCAAAAAGCAAGATCACAACCTTGGGATTCAGTAGAACAAAATTCAGCCTTTTCGTGGATCTACTTGAAAGAGTCAAATGCCTTGGAGAGAAGTATTCTTTGATATTTAAGATCACCTCCTCCATGCTCAAGAACAGTCTATTCCAATGAAGAGGCTGTTAAGAAAATATACCAGGAGGCCTGAATGGTTGAATGAGGAAACTCTGACAAAACTCAGACACAAGAGTATACAGAGGATGGGATCAAACATAGTAACTCTGAGAGGAATACAGATACACTGTCCAAGCATGTAGAGATCAGATTAGGAAAGCCAAAGTCATCCAGAATTGCAAGTGGCAAAAGGAAGACTAGTGAAAATGTAGGCCGATGACTGAACAGGACAGGTGCCCTGTTGATACAAGACAGAAGAAAGACTAAGGTACTGTACATCTTTACTAGCAAGATCATCATTTAGGAATTCAAAGTCTTGGAAAATAGGGGGAAAGTCTGGAGCAAGTAATGTTTGCTCTTGGTGGAAGAGGATCACATCAGGAAATACTTAGGTAAACTGGACACATATAAGTCCCTGGGCTCTGATGGGATGCACCTGTGAGTGTCAAGGGAGCTCTCTGTTGTCATTCCAAGGCCACTTTTGGTAATCTTTCAATGATCATGGCAACTGGGAGACCTGCCTGAGGAATGGAGGAAAACAAGTATCACAAAGGGTAAGAAGGAGGACCCAGGGAACTACAGGCTGGTCAGCCTCATCCCGATCCCTGGGAAGGTGATGAAACAGCTAATCCTGCAAACCACTGCTAGACTGCTGAAGAACACGGAGATGATTAGGAGTAGTTATCAGAGATTTACAAAGGGGAAGTCATACTTCACCAACCTGATATCCTTCTACAATGACTGGCTTCATCAGTAAGGGGAAAGCTGTTGATATTGCCTGCCTTGACTTCAGCAAGGCTTTTGACAGTCTCCCAGAATATCCTTGCAGAGAAGCTGATGAAGTACGGGCTGGATGACACTTTTTCACTGTGAGGCTGACCAAGCATTGGCACAGGGTGCCAGGGCTGTTGTGGTGTCTCCACCCCTGGAGATATTCAAAAGCCGTATGGACACAGTTCTGGGCAAACAGCTGTAAGTGAGCCTGCTTGAGCAGGGGATCTGGACCAAATGACTTCCAGAGATCCCTTCCATTGTCAGACATTCCATGATTCTGTGATGGTCAACAGTGTCTTTGTATATTGACACTATATGTTATCTGTCAGGAATCTAAATCCGAAACTTCTGTGACTCTAGAATGGTTCAGAAAGTTGACCTGAAATGCATATTATTTTCTAAAACCTCCCCTCTACTTTCAAATTTCTTATTTTTACCCTCCACTGAACAGGAGAGATGTTTTTGTGTGTGTGTGTGTGTGTGTGTGTGTGTGTGTTTGTGTTTGTGTGTGTATATATACACACACATTGTAATTTCTGTTCAGGAAGTTTTTTTCCTTCAGCTAGATTCTCAGCACTGTGCATAAAATGTGTTTTCCTGATTCAAGAGCTTTAAGGCCTCTAATCCAGCCTTGCTTACAGGAAGGAAAGGTTCCTTGCACCATCCGACTTCACCACAAAAATGCCTTTAAAGAAAAATCACTAGACAGAAAAAATGCAACTAAACTTAGAGACACAGACAACCCATATCCTGTCATGCTAATTGTCAGAAATTTCTTCTCCAGAACTGAAATGCTCTATACTCAAGAGTAATGTGTAATTTCTGAAAAATAAATGACACTTTTTCTTTCACCCATAGATGTGGGGAGCATGGCATGACAGCTAATCACACTCAGAAAGGAGCACAGCAGCTAACTGCTACAATGACAGCATAGCTCTGCTTTCTACCAAACAGCAAATCAATGTGTGTGATTCTGCTGAACTCTGCCTAGTGGGCATCCGTATACGGTACTGCAGGGTTTTTGTTCCACTACAGTGGACACTACACAGTGAGGTTCTGCCCAGGTGAAGCTGGGAGTTCCTGATCCTTAATAATCACAACTCTCTCTGGATTATATCACTTAGAATCTCTCAATAAAGCATTAGGAACAGAATTATGCTTACTTACATTACGCTGCATTAAGAACTTGCTTATTCAATTGTCTTAAATTAATCCATTGAAAATGCATCTGTACTATTTTAAAGGAGCTCAATTTTACCAGCTGTACTTCACTGCTTACTTTTGTATTTTAGTTTTTACTTTAACATTCCAGAAATTCAAACAACTCTGAGTACTCAGACTTAACAACAAAGAACAGAAAATTCTCATATCTGTTTTACAAAACCTATCGCTAACAGGATTCATAGGAATTTAGTCTATCCAAAGTTAGTGCACCTAAATTTTAACTTTTGTATATGTTTCATGATTTGTCTTGTGATCTGAGTGTCATTTACATCTTCTTGATTATTTTTGCTTGTTAGACACTTGCATGACAAACATGATTGATTAACAAGAAAAACATGTATTTTGCAGTTGGAATCGGTACCTACATTTGGGGATGCATAAGAAACACTCTGGCTTTTAACAGTCAGTCTCTTTCAGCATTTTGCAAAGTATAGGTCACTGCTCCCCAGAGGACTGCAAAAGTATTGAATAGCAGTGCCAAAGTATTAAACAGTTTCAATTAGTAGCAGCAATTTAGTTTCTGGGGAGCAAAATTTAACTATAATAACCAGCTTTATATATTTTATACTGGCTGGAAACTGGTAACTAACCCTAATCGCTGGCAGCACCCAGTGTGTTTGCAACTGCAAACACTGATTCTAGCATAATCTCATTCCTCCAACATGGGTAGGTAAGAAGTTGCCCAAAAGCTGTAAGGAAGACTGATCTAGCATTGCTTTGAATGTTGCTTTGTACCACCAGTATGTTTACAATTTTCCTCTATTTGAGCTCTTGGCTGTTACATACCCAGGATTCATTGATGACTCTTTGCTGTCTGCAGTGAGAACACATCGTCGTTCCCCTTTCTCATGTTTTCGGTCTCATACAGCCTCTTTTCTCCTCCCTGAATAGTTTGGGAGTTTTTTTGGTTTGGTTGGAGTTTGGTTTTTTTTCATGTGAATTACAGGCTTCCATTATTACTTTAGTCTGCCTCGGTTTCTCTTTCCTTACGCACTGTAATGTAAGACTCGCCTTGTCAAGTTTTATTCAGCTGGAAGAATTCATCACAACCATTTTGACCGTAATTTTAATTCTGCTGGTTCTGTTTCATCCTTCTTGACAACACTTATCTCTGATTATTTTCCAGTCAAAGGATGCTAAGGATTTGCTAAGGACAGCTCTTTATGAATGCTTGGAATTTACATAGTTACATTCTGATAAATAATCGTAAAAGAGCTGTTATACTGCAATTCAATAAACAGTGTTTACTCCAGAGGGTAACATCTTTCTTCGAGTCTTTGAGTTACTTAAGGTTAGAAGACATACCTGGCTTTTTTTTTTTTTTTTATTTTTTCCCACCAACATTACTTTGTTTTACATTACAGTCTTGCTGAAGTATATGATGTTCTGTCCCTCATCTGTCTCAGCCCAAGATTCTGTTTCGTGGTGTTCCTGCCTTACTGGATGTTCTTGTTGCTTTAGATGATTTTTAGTCCCATAATTATAGGTTAGTTTGTTTTGGTCTGCCTTCCTCTAAAGGATAGGAGGTTAAGATCACCTGTAAAGTCTGTGTAGAGGGGTTACTTGTAGTTATTCAATTTACTTGTAGTTATTGTAGTTATTCAATTTATCTCTTTTCCTCATCTAAGTCATGTGTAACAAGAGTGCACTTAGGCTAAAACACTCATTTCCTCAGTTACCTGAAATGTGAAAAAATACCACCAATATTATACAATACATCTTCAACAGTCTGAGAAAATATATGACTAAACATAGTACTGGCCCCGAATCATAACATATGAGTCTGAAGCAGCATTAAGAGTCAGGGTGTTAGCTTTTGTTAATTTGAAAATCTTGATTTTAGAGAAAAGTGCTGTAGAGAAAATCTGTGACCATATAGAAGCAGGCATGCTTTATTGTGTTCCTTCCTTACAAGACGTATTCTCTGCATTTTTCAGAATTATCTAACCAGGTGGTCTAGAACAACAACAATAACAACAACAACAACAACAACAAAGAAGTCTAGAAATAGGACAGACTAAAAGCAGTGTGCTGGAGAGGTTTGGGACTAAAATTAACTAGTACTAATTTACCAAGTAGAACACATATTATGCAATAACACAGAAAGTTAGAGAAAGTTCCTTCTATGTAGCAGAGTGATTCTTCTTTCTCCAACTTGTTGCAACTGAGATTGTACATGAGTGTACTATACTGTACAGTACCATATAAAACATAAAAGTTGTTGTATCTGGCACATTTAGGCACAATGTATGAATTTATGTCTCAGCTAAAGCCTTCCCGAAGCACAGGGCTGAAATTACTCAAAACCTTCACTAGACTCTGGGCTGGTCTGTTTCTTGAAGGTGAACTCTGTATGTATCTTAAAGTACAGTTGATGAACCAAAGAACTAAGCTTGTGCAACAGTTCTTCACTATATACACTTCAATATTATACGAGGCCTATGTATTACATATATTACATATGTTACATATATTACAACATGTGTGTGTGTTTTATTTGTGTGTGTAATTTATGTGGTAATTTCTGAGCCAATGGGAAACACTGTAGAACTTAATTACTCCCTTTTTTTAATTATTATTACTTGTGCTTGCTTGTGAGAGATTTATTTTTCCCCTTGTTGATTCACACATTGACCTCTAACTTCAGAGGAAACAAGACAAGGTACATCCTCATGGTCAGACATCACCTTGGTTTATCTCCATGCCCATTCACATCAGAGAACCAAAGAGAGGTCAACAAATTCTGCCCTCGATCACAAGGGAGGTGAGGCACTCTCTACTACAGAAAACAGAGGCAAATCTATTAAAATACAAGAAAATGTAATTACACATCTGGTAATCAGTGTTGGTGCAGGTGTTGCTGGAATAAGATTCAGGCAGATTAATTATTTACAGAGATTATGTCTATGATTTGCAATGGACTTAAGGGAGGCTTCCTGGTAAGGATTGGAGGAGGATTGTTTGTGATTAACTTAAAAGCAAGGATAAAGCAATGCCGTTATTAAGTAAATACTGCCGTCTGAATCAACATTTACTAACTGCTTGGTAAAGTCTTGCATGTTGATTGGCTTCAGTAGGCAGGCTGGAGAGGAGGTAGAAAGAGTATAGGGAGAAGGAAGGGGCAAGAGATGAACATCGCAGCTCAGTAAGCTCAAATTCTGTGCTTGTGTTTCTGTATGCACTGTTTAAGAATGACTGTTTTGCAGCAAAAGACTGGGAATGAATTAGAATTCTCTAAACACCAAGATTCTGTTGCCATAATGTGCTTATAAGCATTATAGTGGAAATGAGTATCTGGAGGCAGATTGAAAGACTTGACCTAATGCCCTTATATCTCAGTCCTCCAACTCCAATCTAATGAACATATACCCATAATTATTTCTCAAATAGTTTTTATCTAATTTTAAAGTGGATAATTTATAGCACTTGTAGAAAAATGCTGTAAGTTTTATTAAAATATTCAGCATTAGAAGAACTTCGAGCAGAATATATTTCCTTACTGTTCTACAAAGTCATACATATTTATAATATTAAAAGCTCTTCAGTTGCTTTAATAATAGAATTCTGTTCCATAGATCTGCATACTAATGTTAATGTATCTGCTGCATGCACTAGAAGGCTGTGCACAGGATAACATACATTTTATGCTTCCTATTTTTCATATGTGTGTTTCTGATTTTCATTATTTTTCCCTTATTAAGATTTCTTTAGTGATAAAAAACAGAATGTAAGCAAGAAATAAAATTGTTCAGATGAAAAATAATATTTCCTCAAAGCTGAAGAGCCCCAGCCTGGTAGTGCACAACATTTAGAGTAGAATTATAGAATCATAGAATCATTTAGGTTGGAAAAGACCATTAAGATCATCAAGTCCAACCATAAACTTAAGACAGTGGTGCCAAGTCCACCACTGGATCATGTCCCTAAGCACCCCGTCTACACATCTTTTAAACACCTCCAGGGATAATGACTCAACCACTTCCCTGGGCAGCCTGTTCCAATGCTCGACAACCACTTCAGTGAAGAAATTTTTCCTAATATCCAATTTAAAAATCCTCTGGTGCAACTTGGGATCATTTCTTCTCATCCTATCCCTTGTGGAAAGGGATCTGGCGATCCTGGTTAACAACAAGCTCAGTACGAGTGAACAGTGCCCTGCTGCAGCAAAGAAAGCCAATAGGATGCTGGGTTGCATCAACAAGGGCATCACCAGAAGAGAAAAGTCATTATCACAGCCTACTGAGCACTTAGTAGGCCATGTGTGGAATACTGTGTTCAGTTTTGGCCCTGCTATACAAAATGATGTGGTCAGGCTGGAGAGGGTCCAGAGAAGGGCCACAAAGATAGTCAAAGGACTGGGAAGCATGTCATGTGAGAAAAGGCAGAGAGAACTGGGTTTGTTTAGTTTTGAAAAAAGAAGGCTCAGGGGAGACCTGATCACCATGTTTCAGTATTTAAAGGGTGGTTACAAAAACCATGGAGACTTCCTTTTTACAAGAAGTCACATGAAAAAGACAAGTGGTAATGGCCACGAGTTATTCATGGAGAGATTCTGGCCTAGACACAGGAGGAAAACTTCACACAATGAGAACAACCAGCCATTGGAATAATCTCCCGAAAGGAAGTGGTGGATTCCCCAATGCTGGACACTTCTAAGATTTGGCTGGACAGGGTGCTAGGCCATCTAGTATAGTTCATGTTTTACCAAGAAAGGAAGGGGCATTAAAGATCACCTAGTTCCAATCCCATTGCCATGCACAGGGACCCCTTCCACTAGACCAGGTTGCTCAAACCCCTGTCCAGCCTGGTCTTGAACACTACAAGAGATGGGGCATCCACAGCTTCTCTGGGCACCCTGTGCCAATGTGTCACCACCCTCAGAGTGAAGAACTTTCCAAATTGGTATTCTGTGATTCTATAATTGCTATCTGGGAGAAGAGATCACCCTCCACCCTCACTACAACCTCTTTCAGGTAATTGTAGAGCTTGATAAGGTCTCCCCTGAACCTCCATTTCTCCAGACTTAACAACTCCAGTTCTCTCAGCCACTCCATACATATAAGGCTTGTTCTCTAGACCCTTCCACAGCTTCATGTCTGCAATTCTTTATTATGAAATGCTGGAATTCTGACTGCTGACAGTAGAAAATGCTCTGCATCTTGCAGGATCAGACCTTTGGGCTGCAAACTGATTTTACTCAGCACAAAAGTGGGACAGTGGCAGTCCCACTGTGGTGTGGAAATCTACCATAGACGTAGCTTCTTACAGCAGGCGATTTGGAAGGATCTTTAAAGAGTCATTTCAACCCAAACCCTTCTATGATACTGTGAATTGACTTGATGTACTAACTGAGCAGAGCTAGTTAATACAAACTGTTTTTCAAAATGCTCCCTGAAGTTTATATCCTTCCCTCATATGATGTGTAGAAACAGACAAAATACAAGGCTGTTTTTGAGAACGAAATTCTGCAATAACTGAAAAAAAATTAGAACAAAAGAGTGGTGTCAAATTAAGCGTGTAGGTGTACCTCTTCCTTGGTCTTCCTAACTCAGCAGCCATCTTAGCTCAGGGTGGTATAGGGTAGAGTGTCTGGGTAGAGTGATTTAATTGTACTGTGTGAGGGAGGGTATTTATGCAAACATTGAATTTGGAAAATGTCACAGCTGTGCATCAACCACCAGAAGGTTTGGATCTGATGCTATCAATGAAACAGAAAATATTGGTGGGGTTTTTTTGAGTGTAATTCTGTATTGTTCATAATTGCAATGATGGAGAAGGCTCTATTTCCTTATCTTCCCTGAAATATAACAGCCAAATAAGACTGCAGATGCCTAAGACTCATGGAGTAGCTGTATCAAGTGTTTGGGGAAGCAGATAACAGTCTAGTACATCCTTTCCACATTTAAGCTGCTGCTTCCCAGCAGTTTTCTCACAATTACATAAATAAATAGGGGACCTAATGACAGAGAGGAAAACTGGTCCAGGCACAGATCCAGGAGTTTGTCTGACTCACTCAGAACCTAGGCATGGTGAATTATGCTACCTAACATTGAATAGAATTAATAGGTTTCTTTGCACAGAACAAGAAGAGTCCAGCCCTAGCCCTGTTGGATAGGATGACTGTTTTCTAGTTCTGGCAAGAGCGAAGTTGTAACTTCTACATGTGTCCAGAAAATGAGGGATCCAAAAGCTAATCTTACTAGTCTATGTGGAATGTTTTGACCCTTAGGAGACCAATTTTAGTTCAATTTTGATTTCTGTATATGTTGCTACTCTCTTTCTTATTGGTAAGGGATTACTGATTTATTTATTCTGACCTCTTCTCAGATTCAATATTTATTCAAGTTCTGTTTTAGAGCTTGATCCCATATTGAACATTAAGTGTTAATGGCATGATGTCTAGCAAAGAAGAGAATGGATAAGCAAGCATATGCTTCTAGTACTAGGAAATCCCAGGAAGTTTTAGGTTTAAAATGCACACACAAAAAGTACCTTGCAGTAATCTTGGAAATGTTGTCCGCTTGAAGAAGTTTAGAAAAGCCTGATTCAAAATTAAATTTCATCACTGCTTCAGTATGCTTGTGTTTTCATTGAAGTCGCTCTCAGGTCACTGTGCGCCTACTGGTATGTGTGAACATGTGCTTGTCTCTGCAGTTGGATCAGTAAAGCCGATGTGTCTCTAGACATAGTGGACGAATGGAAAGTGGGAAGAAGGAACCTTGAAAGCAGAAACTAAATTTTGTGCTAGCTTACTTTTACCAAAAATTTAAATAATGTAAAATGGCCTGTTTTGTTTTGTTTTTTAAGAATGTGAGTCCATGATCTTTTAACAATGCTGTACTATGACTATAAAACAGAATGTGAAGTGGACTGTATGAGATCAGAAAGTTAGAAGCACTGGGGAGAACAATCATTAAAGAAAACCGAGTGCTAGAATTAAAATACGTGTGCGTAACCAAGTGCTATTTAGTAATAGGCACAGCAGGCATAAAAAGTACTGCAGCATAGTGCTGAATAAGGAGCTTCACAAAGGGAAACAATTCAGACTAGTACAAATACAGAATTTTAAAGGAGAATGGTGAAAACATAATCATCAAGTGATGGTTTACAGAAGCATATGTCCTTCACTCATCCACCTATCTGTTTATGTAGACATGAACAAGGCACAAAAAAATTAAAAAATGTGGGAAATTTTGAAAAAGTTTATAATATATTTGTCTGGAAAAGATGGGTCATCAGGGAGCCCTGTCACCATTTAATATAGTCAAACTGTCTACGCTTGCAATTTGGCAGCTAGCAACAGCACGAGTGGAGTGGGGTAGTCTATCAGGACTTGCCCATATTAACAAGAAACAAGAAAATCTCACTCAGATTCACAAATAATGTTATAAAAACAATGCAATGGCTGCATTATAATTTATTCATTTTTCTTTGTCCACTTCCAGCAGAAGTGGAGGAAGAAACTACTATGCTGTTTTACACAGCTTATCTGTCTGTTCCACAAAACATGGAGCCATTGTAGAAAAAGCATTTTCTTTTTGGTGTGAAATGTCAATTCAATAATATTAGGATTTTCTTAACAGAGGAAGAAAGATCTTAGAAAATTTTTTCAGCTAAGTAAACATTGGGGAAAAATTTAGCAATAGTTGAAAACTTAATTTCAGCTTTTCTATAAAGACAAATGAGGAGTTCATAACTCCACAATGTATTAATGTTCTTAGGTGATCACAAAGAAAATAAATAATGAAATTAAATAAAACTGTTTCTTTCCATGTTCTACACCTCCATAGCTGTTCATTGGTGGGGTTTGTGGGGTTTTTTTCCTCTTGTATTTATAATAACGTCTTCTGAATTTAGGATAGAAGGTTTTTAGGATGAAAAATTTTGAGGCTTTTTTATGTTCACATTTCTTCAAAATGTGAAGAAAAGTTACTTTTATGTGCCTCTAATCTCCACCCAGTGGTGTACATCTGTTATTCTAGGTAGCAGTGTTAGTGAGTGAATCACAGAGGGAAAAAATGATACAGACATAATATATATTTATGGTGCAAGATATTAATAAAAATCCTATTTAAAAAGTTAGTGAGATTTTTTTCTTATATTGATGATTAATTTAATAGAAAATGCATGCACTGAAAATGAGAATTTGAGGTGGGAAGCATGAGACATACTTTGGGGGGTGTGTGCATTTTGCTGTGCGTTGTTCCCTTTTTATCAATCCCAGAAACTTCAGAAAATACACATGCTCAGATGCAGAAGTGCAGCATTAAGGAAAAGTACAAAGTTTAGGGATAAGTTTTTAGGGAGGTACTCTTCATTTGGGGAGGGACTCTTCAATAGAGACTGTAGTGGTAGGACAAGGAGTAATGGCTTAACTTAAACAGAGGAAGTTTAGATTAGATATAAGGAAGAAGTTCTTTACAGTGAGGGTGGTGAGGCACTGGAATGGATTGCCCAAGGAAGTTGTGAATGCTCGAACCCTGGTGGTGTTCAAGGCCAAGTTGCACAAAGCCTTGGGCAACATGGTTTAGTGCAAGGTGTCCCTTCTCACATCAGGGGAGTTGGAACTAGATGAGCTTAAGGTCTTTTCCAACCCAAACCATTCTATGATTCTACAAAGTCAATGAATAAACTGCAGAAAATCATCCATTTTGAACGGGAAATGCAAAATCAAAGCATGATGTCACTTCCTCTTTGAAATGTTAAGAATGCTTATCTTAACAAAAATTCAATATATTTGTAACCTAAAATTAGGAAAAAAATAAATGTCAGATATGAGATTTTATAGGAGTTTGAAAGTTATGATAATGAATGTACATGTGGAGTATTGATTTATAGTATCTTTTCCATTTAGAAAAAAATAAAAATTAATGTTCAAAAGCTTTATGTCAGAAATTCTATAAAGGGTGATGATAGCAACATCACAGTAAACATCATACAATTCATTACAAAATCAGAACAAGACCAAGAAAACACAACACCCACCATAAAGATTCACCATGTCACAGCGCTCAAGGAAATGCTAACTAACTAGATAAAAGCATCATAAGTCAGAGTTTTGTATCTTTAAAGTGCAGTACCAGCTTTAAGTATTATAACAAAAGAGAAGACAGCCTGGGCAGAGATTCTTGGCAATGTTCCTTACCTACAAAAGAAAGTCAGGAATTGTAAAGCTGACTGAACATAGCATCAACGGTCAATGTTTAATCATAAAGAACCACAAAAGCTTTGGTTTTATGCAGATCCTTCAGACCTGAAAATCTATCTTAGAGCAGCTTATGAAGTAATGATGAATCAAAACCAATATCATGCAGAAGCTATTTGAGCAAATAGTGTCTTAGTGAGAACAGGAGAAACATAGATAGATTTCTGTAAGTAAGCCACCCATCAAGCTAGCCTATTAATCCATATTTGTGTTGAGTGATTAACTTACTGATTTTTTTCCCCGACATAATGCGTGTTGTTTTGACATCTGGATAAAGCACAAAATAGAGGACTGCTCAGAAAAGGCTAGATCATCAAATTACCACTTCTCCTGCTGCAGAAAGACAAAGCACCTGCCATAATAAAATCTTTATACTGTCCTGGAATTTCTGCTAGTAAAGCTGTGCAGTAAAGAGCAATTTTTGCAGAGGAAGGGTATCTCCCCAAAAGACTCCTTTCGTCACAGCTGCATTAAAAGCAACCAAGCCAGGAAACTCTGTACGCTGAGCCTTTGCGTCAAGTACTAGGGCTTTTTCAAATGTTTTGCAATGCTGAACTAATGTAAACAAGAATCTATCTCCTATTCTGGTATTGTATGGTTTTTCCTGTAAGAGCTGAAAAATAAAAGGCACTTTTATTAGTTGGTGAAAGAAATTTAAAATATCTGAAATCACATACACAGAGAGCATAGATCTTAGCAGAATGAGGCCCTAATTAGGCCTGTGTAAGATTCCTGAAGAAAGAGAACTGGATTGTCACTAAGGCACTGTTTGAGATAATAATTTACACAAAAATGGAGATAATGGATTGATGTTAAAGAAAGGATTAATCTATAAGCAGTTCAGACAGGATTTCTTTATGCAGAGGGTTACTGAATAATGGAACAAATTGTCAAAGGAAGTGATAGAAGCAAGTGTGAATTATGCTGACACATTTCTGGAGGAGAGAATTGGAGAGTACAGTTGTGAGCTAGATTTCCAACATGATAAATGGTGATATATGAATTGATTTAATTTCAAGCTGGGGAGGCTACGGGTGGGGGGAACTGCATTAAAAAGTCCCAAGGTTAGTTATGGGAGATCTTAATGGACCATGTGTTCCTTCTGGTTCCCTTAGAAGTTCCTTTGTGCTATTATGAGGCAAAGTTTTATATAATTGATTATGAAATGGACTAGCTAGGAAGAGAAGAACCAACTACTTACTGGTAAAGACATGAAAGATTAAAGGATCACAAAACATTCAGTTGGTTTGCTTTGTATAGGCTCTTTCTGTTGAAATAGATTCATAGGCCTGAGAACTTCAAGGACATAAACAATGAAAAGCATGCATTAAAAAAACTCCAACCTAGATAGGCAAAGCATTAAGTAAATCTTTCATATCTAATATGGGTAGCCCTGTGGTCACACTGTCACTTCTATTGAAGCCATTCCGACCACCACGAATAGGTTTGCAGGTGTTCTTAACATTATAAAAGGTTGTACACAAAATGGCCTAGAATGTTTCATTTCAAAAAAGAACACATTCATATTTAAAGCTAAAACAGAAACACTGTGGGTTAAACACAGACTGATGAAGGATCAGAAAATGGGACATTAATTTGGCTTCTTTCCTCTAAAAGCCTAAAAGTCCACTAAGGATAATGAAAACTTTAGCTGGAAAAAAATAAAGCCTGAAGTCTTTGCTTAGAAGTAAATAAAAATTTGATATGCACCTGACAAAAAGTAACTGTCTTCCTTCCCAGTCCCCAGATCAATATAATGCTTACTAATGTAGGTTCTGCTAAGCCTGAAATTGCACATTAAAGAGAACCTGTGATACATGTATCATGTTAAGCCAAGGAAGAAAAGTCTGTCATAAACATCTTGTTCATCTATTGTTTTTTCTTAAAATAGTTATGCTTGTGTTGATTTTTTTTCTTAGGTTGTTTCTGGCATATAGTTCTCATCACTGGGAGAAGGTATATTAGCATAGACATGTCACTGCTACAACTTCTGTGAAACTAAACATGACCGTGCCCCAGAGGATTACCCAAAATCTAATGAAGTCTGAGTTAGAGAATGCATGGCTGTGCAGTTCTCACCGGAATCATTCTTCTGTTGAATTTATATAAAACCCAGAGTACCCAAAATTCTCACAAAGAAATTAAAATTATAACTCTGCTGAGGATTGTGTGAATTTGCTGGTTCTCATGTCAGGTTTACTACGATGTCGTAAGATTCTTTTAAATAGGCAAAATAAATATGTAACCATTATGTACTCATTAAGAAATAAAACTGCTTGTTAAATTTAGCAATGTTAGATTGGTGGAATCAGTAAATGATCTATTTCTCTAAATTACTGTGGGAAGCATCTTTGATTAATCACAAGCAACATGAAACAAAACAAAAATGAACCAGTGCACCCCACACCGGAAAAGTAGATTGCTCAAGCATCTGCTTGAACTGCTTCAAGAGCCATCTTCAACGATATAGATGGGAAGGATGGGCTTCAGGAATTCTGTGTGGTTTTGTGAGCTCTGGAGAAGTCTTATGGAATGTGAGGCAGGTCTAATGAGGCAGGCTAACAAGTTAGGGCAACTAAAAAGGACAGTGATCATTAAATACAATTCTAAAGATATCTTTTGGTATTTCATTTCCATACTGAAAATGTATGCTTGTTAGTGGAATATAAACTTTTTTTGCTCAACCTATTCTTATAATAGCTGCAACTGGATCACCTGACACATGTAGGGTATTCTCGTCTTCTACCACACAAAGCCAAGTTTCTAGAGATTATGTTCAAGAGTCTGTTGGACAATCAACTAATAAAGTGAAATCACTCAATAGAAAGTGAATAAAAGTAAATATTGTGGCAAGGCATCTTGATTAGATGCCACCAGAGCCTCTTAATTATACCTCTGTTCTTTCTTTACAAGCATTGAATACATGGAATACCTACCACTCTTTTCCTCACTATTTGCCTACAAAACAAATAAAACCATCTATTATTTGCTCCTCCAAGCACAGTCATTGCTAAGGAGACTCCCAGGTGAGCTGAGTCAAGTGTATATTGTCCTTAAGGCCTGCACTTTTGACACCACCACCAAGGATGAGGGAAAGAAAATCAGGATAGGGCTATCCTTCCCCAAGCCCCTTCACACAGGTTTTTGCTCTCTTTGTGGGATATATTTCCATATCCCAGTGAAACCCATTATCTAGTCATTATTTATCATATCAAACATCTCTTTTTAATTTCTACTTCAATAGATGTTTCTTGTTGTTGTTGTTGTTGTGCACCCTCCATCCCTCCCTTCTGTTTTTTTATAAAGTTACACAACCTTTAGGGAAAAGGGAGGTTGTTTACAATTTGTAATTATGGTACTAAAAAAGAAATCAAACCACAAATTCTTTGCAGTGTGTTTGATCCAGAATATTGTTAGAAACATAATTAATAGCTGAAAGCATTTGAAACAACACCCTTCAACTTAGTCATTAGACATCTGGAAAAATACAGACACCCAGCTTTTCAAGTTTTAATGTATTGATATTTGTTTACCATTTCAGTACTTTAAGAGTTAATTTGGTGGACCATTTTGTTGCTTCTATAATGGAAAACAGATATTATCACCATATTGTAATCTCAAAATATTATATTTGTTTAAGGATTGTCAATAGAGAAATACGTTGAATTTCATGAAAGGCTTTCATTTTGCAATCCCCATCTTCAGATCTTCAGACCCAGGAAATGCAAGTGGAACAAAACATGCAGGCTGGGATCACCCACCAAGTAGTGAGCTACCTACATGACTAGGGTTTACACTACATGGTAGCAGCACATTTTTTTGTTTCTCTGGCTGGTGCACATCAGTGGAGCTGTGTGGATTTGTGTAGTACAGTGTCAGATTATGGGTGTTTCTATCCTGGCAGAATACTTTTCTTCACTCTTTCTTTGCATGTCTCTCCTTTGTTGGTTTCCATAGGTTTTGTTGTACCTGAAAAAAAAAAAAAGAATAAAAGAAAAAAAGAGAAGTTATGACCATAAGGCCCAAACTGTTCAAAGGAATTGTATTCTGTCTTTCACCTTCCTTCTTCAGCCCTTATTTTCTTTGATTTATTCACATTACAGTAATGTCTCTTCATGGAAGAATCTCACTGCGTACCAGAAAAGTGTCTTTGCATGAATTGATGCCCCATATACATGAGTAGCTTAACTGTACACCTGTTATGTTTGTGAAGGCATAATGCTCACAAGAGTATACTGAGGAGGCTGAGAAATGTCTGCAGTTTTCCAGGTCTAGTGCAATAGGGAGGACTGAAAGAGGAAAAAGGCTTGGCACAGTGTTTGGGCACAGAAGCCAGGCTAAATCCTTTAAACGTGGAATAAGATCTAGAGCAGGTTTCCTGCACCCAGATATCATTGCTTCACACTCAGAGAATGATGCAGTGTTTTTCCCTTCTCTGTTACTTATCCTATGCAACACCCACATCTTATGTTTTTAAGACATTGGAGGTTCATCTGGGCTATACTGTGCTGATCAGCTGCTGCAAGACTGTAGGCATAACACAATATCTTTGTGCCCAGTGTTACACGCAGGCAGCATCACAGAAGAGGAGCTTGCTTTGGGCTGCTCTGTCCAGGTCTGCCCTGCAAGTCTGTCATGCTGCTGAAATTGCACGTCCTTTCAGGACTGACTATATGGCATAGACCTCAGCACAACATTCATCAGGAATTTTCAAATCTTTGAAGTCTGAATTGTGAGAAACAGAGAAAGTGACACAAACTAGAAAAATGAAAATGCTCTAAATAAATTTTCTTTAGTTTTAAATTATATTCTTCCAGCTTCTATAGCAGCATTCTTCATAACAGTGTTCTGTGACAAAAATCTGTATTGTGAAGAGGGTTGAGAGCTTTTACTTAATTTACAGACTAGAGATTCTGGGGATACTAGTCTAACTGATCATCATACGTTTCTTATTCATTTTCATTTCAGTTCATGTCAAAATTGCCCTTAAATTGGGAGCATTAGAAAATTGTCATGTTTTAGGCTGGGCTTCTGTTGATTAAGTATATGAAAGTACAGTGATTTGGGAATTTCAGCCTCTATAAACCAGCTAAAATTTAATCATCTGCTAAACTCAGTATAACTAGTAAGCTTTAAAATGCAGATGCCCAGATGCTTCTCGTCTTTCTCAGAATGTTTTATTTCAGCGTATCACAAATAAAGTTTCTTTAAAAGCTCTGGCAACTAAAATTCAATTACCAGACAAGTTTACCTCCAATATAACTACATTAATGATCATCTTGTGTGTGTTAGTAATAATGATTCAAGTGCTCCACTGGGGTTTTATACAAACATATGTCTGAAAGGCCTTCTACTTGTGCAGCAAAATTATGCGAAGTGCTCCTGTTTATTGTTAAATTAAAACAGATATTGTTATAAAGAGAGGGCAGGAGTCAGGTTACCTTCTGCCTCCACCATTCGCTCCACAAGAAGGCAGGAAAACAGCAAGTGCCTTCCAGCTTTCCTGTCTGCTAAACAGAAAAGCTGAGGTCTAAACATCCTGATGCCTCAGTAAGACACTAAGAGGGGTCTAAACCAATTAGCAGAAACCTCCAGCTGGTGCCTGTACTAATTCTAGTCCAGACTCTGGCTGTCTGTTCTGGAAGTAATGGAGAAAATCCCACAAGCTTGTTACATGCCTTCTGTGGCAAGTCAGCCATACCCAGTGGACTTGACAAATCTTGTGTACGTTTTGATGAGCTATGGCAATAGGTAAGAGACCATGTTGACCACTGAGGCTGGAATATACACTCCTTGTCCTCCACCCTCCGTGGCACCCTAGTGTCAGTGGAGCAAGTCTTTTTTTCCCATTGTTTCTGCCTTTAGCTCTAGAAGTGGCTTTAATAGCAACCTGAGTAAAAACATGATTCCTAGCTCTACCTGGCAAACAGCTCCAACTGACTTGGGAAGTTATTAAGAAGATAAAGAAAACATTTCCTTATCTCTTTTAAAAGATATTTCTTAGAGAACAAGTGCACTTGGGATACTACTAAGCTCACAGAATCCCTAAGAACTATGAAATGTGGGAAAAAGACTATTTCTCATTTTTTTCTTAATAACTGTGTGTTATTTTTTCAGAAACACACAAAGACACAGATGCTCATGTTGTTGTAACTAGGTGCTCTGTAGTGGGTGTTATCTTTAGAATACATCATTAAGCTGAATGAAAAATAATATCTGAGTGAAAGTGAAATTTGCCATAACGCCAAGATTAGAAGAAACAATTCTGTCCCCTTTATCCAGTTTTACTTTACTTGCCCTCATTTATAGCTTGTGCATTATTCACGTTGACCTTTCAACCAGAAAGATTCTGCTACCAGACTTGTAAATAAAACACAAAATACATGCAGTGAGGAACATTTTGGACCAATGATTTTTAGCCCAAGATTTTTGCAAGAGGTGTGAATATAGTCAATGTAAAACTGTTCCTCTGAAGTAGTTTCCTGCACAAAGACTATAGGCTAGCCTTGCAAATCACTGTCTACCTATCACTGCCGTTGTGTCCTTTATAATGCATGAAATCTACTCTAAACCAACTGAGGCAGAGGGGGAATAAAGGAGGATAACGCAAGCAGGAGGATAGAACGATATGCAAATAGCATGCAAATAGTACGAAGTTTGTTTGATTCCAGAAGTTTCTATGAGCAAATTCTAGCTTCTGGGAGTCTTTGTTTTAGCTATTAGTGTATTAGGTGTACCTATGCTTTGGTTCTGTAATCAGAAACATATTTGTTCTATGTCTGTAGAGTTCTTGAAGGACTGTATGTACTTATGCAGACATTATTTTGTCATTTAATTATTAAGTGTCATTAATATAACTCAAACAGAGAACATTTAAAGATCTTGGTCCTCTAAGCAGATGTGTATGGTTCAGAACGTTTTCAAGAAACAGAACACTTTCTTTTTCCTTAGATTGTGATTATAATAATTATGCACATCTAAATCTGATCTGCATGAAAAATTACATTAGATCTTTAGTTTTCTATTTTCCTAAAATCTTTGTTGCCAAAGACACTTTAAGGAATTTGTGATGAGAAGTATCCTAGACTTTAAACTATACTTGAAGTTTCCAAAGCTACTGGCTTTTAACAGGGATATGATCTCCAGAAATGTTTCTCTCAGCTCTCATTAAGGTATCTCCACAAACAAATGGTTACCATCTTACGATCAGATCTGGTTTTCAGATACTTCATCTTTTACCCACAAGAATGGAATTTGTGAAGTAAGTGTTTTATCCTGTAGAGAAGTAAATAATTAATGAAAATGAATGCAGAGTATAGCTGTTTTGTGTCTTAAAAATACATAAGCTCTTAAAATGACTGATTTTATTGGGTAAATTAAACTAAATATCATGTTTTGCAAGAAGAAATGGCAGGACTAGGCAATGCACAGAACAAATGTTCTATAGTAATAATCAGGGAAAGAAAGATTCTCAGACGATGTGCTAGATTTCAGGAGGTCTGTAATATTTTTCTCTTCTATTATATTTATTCTGGAATACTTTGGCAAAAATAATCCTTTTTCTTTCTTTCTTTCTTTTTTCTTACATATCTACTACTATTGAATTTATAGTACTGCTGGTTAAAAGTGTATGAAGTCATCCAGTGTGTTTAGCTTGAAAATTCATTGTGTCTGAACAGCTTAACTGATAGCAGGCTGAAAACTTTATGAAGCAGGTTTTAATAAAGCTTTCATGTTTCTGGTTTATGATGCCATCAGAGTAATCTTTTGTCATATTAGTAATAGAGATATTCTCAAAATGACCTTAGCAGCAATTCCATGTAGCTTTTAATGTCACCATAAATTCCTGTATTACTAAACTTATTTGAAATGTTATCAGTCTTGGTTGCATTTCCAAATATATGTTTCGTGTTATGGAGTGCAAATCCCTTAAGCTTACAAAAATGCCCAATGTCTGAAATTCAGGGGAAAATCAGTAATACTTTAGGCATGTGATTCTGAGGGACAATTCACTGAACAGGAAAATTATGAATTTGATGATAGGGTGGCAGATCAAGCAGATACATATATGAAAAAGATGAGATTTTCAAAATGCTCAGCACCTAAAAATTCTCTTGAGGATATTCAAATCAGGTCATGTAGTCTAAACTTGGAGCCAAATGTGTCAATAAACAGGATACTCTGATCCTGGTTTGTAATTAATTATGAGGAAAAATAAAGGCTTTAAAGCATATAATTAAAAATTTTTCCATGTAGTTGTACGCTGATAAGCCTATGGAAAGTCCAGTTACTGTACCTGATGTTAGTCTATTTCCTGCCAAGAAACATGTCGGATCCAAACATTTGTTTTGGTGGAATTTAAGTGCAGTTTCAATATTCTGTCTTCTTTGCTAGGCTGAAATCAGAAGGCTGATGAAGTGTCACGCATAACAAGATGATCCCAAGCTTACAGAAAAAGTAGGCTTTGAACAGAATGTACCTTTTACTGTCAAAGCTGTTTGCTGTACTGGTTTCATGGAAAAGAAATCCTCCTGCAGAATGAAAGCAGGCTGGATAACAATATTGTCCTAGTTTGGGGAAACACATAAGCTGCAGAGCTGTGTAAAGTACCAGCTGCAGCTGTACAAGGCACTATACTCATTAAATACTGAGGCCAGCATGAACCAAATTCTGCCCTTGGTCTGCTTCTGCTGCAAGTGATGGGAATCCTGGCCTCAGTCCAACAGAACGCTGAAGCACGTGCATAATTCTGAGATTGTAAGTAACCTCACTGATTTCAATGACCTTATAAACTGAACTTTTGGTGCATACTATAGAAAAAGTAAATAAAAAAATAAATATAGCAAGGTAGTCTCCACCAGACAGCCATTCCTTGAAAAAAACTGTCATTTTTAAAAGCAAAATTATTTAAAAAAAAAAACCTAAACTCTATTGAGAAACAAGAACATGCATAAGCTAGCTATATTTTAGCCAATAGAAAGCACTACTTTAAATCAGTGGAGCTTCCTTAGTGTTGCATATGGCAGCATTTGCTCTAATAAAAAAGAAAACAGATAAAAGGGTCTTCCCCACAAGAAAAAATGATATCTTCCTTTTCTCACTGTGGACTCGGCACATTCTGTTCATGTTAAACCTGGAAACTTAAATGACCTGCTTGAAAAACTGTATATTTTTAAGTGTAAAATCAACTGTAAAATTATGAGGCTACTGAGTAAGTTTTATAAGAAAAATAATATACTATGTGGTCTCTAGAATGTGATTCCAGTTCTGAAGAAACAGTTGTTTTTGTCACCACAATAGAAATGTAGATTAATAGTTGCTTTAATAAAACGCCACTTGTCAAAAATTTAATAGGCTAGAAAGGGATCATATAGCACCAAAGAGAGAAAAAGGTGTTTAGTCTTTTCTATTCCTATATACAGTCTGATCATTAAGCTGTATCACATGGTCTTGGAAAAAGATTTAAAAGTACTCTCAAAAAACTGTATCTAACTTTAAAGGTATGGATTTAGCATATCTATCTTAGTGACATCCGCAATATAATTTAGGTTAAGGAACTTGCACCATATTGGGTGACAGAAGTGTAAATAACCACGTCCAGCATCTCACCATTGTCACTTAAATTATGTAATAGTAGATAAATCAATATCCATAACTACTGGGTTTATTAACATATAAAGCTTGTCTGTATTCTCACTCTCTTAGAACAGTTGTTATTTTTCAGGGAACAGACGATTGCATTAAAATCCAGCAAACTCCCTGAATCTTATTCCAAAGTGTGTGCAATACCTTCTTTTACAGAACCATTTTGATCAAGGGAAAACTTTACATAAAATGAGTAGTTATCTTCAAGGTCACCAATGAATCAGAAGACACTCCTCATTTGTTGCAAGCATAATTTACATCTTTGCATAACATCACACAAAGGATGAAGCCTCTACAGGACACCATAATACAAACTATAAAATTTATGTGTACTGTACTGTATGTTATTTTTTTGTAACCTTTCATGCAATTGCAACCTGTACTCTGTTGGTTGCTCTGAGTTTGTCAAATACTTCTTTATGATGAAAACTTGTCAGGAAGTTTCTGTCATGGCAGAATGCACAAAGGCTCAGAGGAAAATTGTAATGATATATGTGATATATGTGAAATAATAGAATATTTACAGTGTTAGATTATTTGTGATGGAAGACCATTCTTTTCAGAAAAGATACACTGTCACAGCAGGCTCCAATTACCTTACTGATTGTCTCCAAAGCTATGGTTGAAGAAGCTGCAATAATCTCCATTTATCTGGGCATTGGTAAACACTATAGTGTGAAAAGAGGAATGATTACCTACATTAAAGAAAAGGGATCAAAATTTATACCATGAGTAAAAGCTTTCTGTAGATTAAGCAATGCCTTTTCGATAGGCTCTCTGTCAGTGCAGAGAAGAAGAACACCAATAGAGTTAACAAAAAACAAATTCTGGAACTGATCTTGCTGTATTTATTAATAAAGATAAAAAGTAGATGTACCCTGATACATAGGAAGAACTAGATAACCTTGAAGGCCATAATTTTATTTATATATATGGGCTAATGACAACTACTAGTATAAATTGTATGCCTGTTATTCAGGAATGACAAACTAGGAGAAAGATTAAAGTATAACTGGCATTTACAAGATTTTACAATAAGTCACCTAAATGATGAAGGTGGGAAAGGTGAATCTGATCAGAAAAAAAGACATTGCGTATTATATTCCCAATAATATTATATTATTGGTAATAATATTGCAGAGATTGTAGCAGGCAATTTTGGAGTGCCTATTGTATGCCTTAGAGAAAAATCTAAACATTAACAAAAACCAAAAAATGATTGAGAGAGAAGACTAAAAGAATCAGGCTATGTTATCCTAGAAACTAAAGGTTAATTATAAAATATACTGGCACACTATTAATAAGTTTATTGCACAAGGGACATGAAAGGAAAGCAAATATTTTAGACAATACACATATGAATCTTGTAACAAAAATATTTATTTTTTGCTCTGGAGGTCAAAAAGGTGGGCAGTTAGTTGGATTTGGACTACCAGAGCAGTTCTGAAAGGATTTGACAATACAAGTGTTAGGATTAAAAAAAAAAATACTACAGAGCATGGTAATATTACAGACAAGATCAAATGTCTGCTAGAAAGTGAAACTGAAGACTCATTGTTTCCAAGAGCTTGAGGGAGTTTTGGGACTAATTTATCTGATACAGTTCTGAAAAATAAACTTTCCTATAGAAAATAGTTTAAAAGACACTCAGATGGGGGTCAAGCTATATATTTTAATGTGTTTCTCCCCACCTATTTCAAAATCACAACTATTTTGCAGGCATGCTGCACAAAATTTACAAGTATGCTTGAAGATGCTGAAATTATCAAGTCACACAAGCACTCTCCCTATGGATGCTTATGCACACTGTTTCCTTTAAATTAGGAGTCGACTATGCACAAATATGCATTGCCATTCCTTATGCAGAGGGATGCACTACCTTTCCTACTTTTTTTCTGTGGGAGCACGTTATGTGCTCAGCAATCTGTGAAATCAGTGCATGATGTCTCTTGCTAGAGATTGTGAAAGTACTAATGTACATTGTGTCATGTCTGCATTCAAGACATCAATTAAGTTTTAAGAAAATAATGTGAAACTCAGTGAGATTATGTGGAACCTCTTGACTTGAACTCAATTCTTAAAATTTGATTAATTTAAATATGTGAAATATTTTTTTATGAACATAGGAAATAATTTTTATTAAACATCAAGCTATGATATGAAGTCATTAAAGCAAATCTTAGAAACTCAAAATTTAGAGCTGGCAGTGGGATATTAAATGTTTCTGTTTCGGCCTAAAAAACTAGGTTAAAAATAAGCTGGCATCAAAGACACATAGTTATTTGTTAGGTCTCGTTATTTATTCAGTATCTTCTAACTTATGAAAAGAAAAAAAAATGTTGTGGTGTCTCTGAGGGTGTTTTGTTATATTCAGAGAAAATTAATTCAACTAAACCAAGGTGTGGGCAGAGAGGAAGCCATGCTGATGAAAAGCACTGTAAACATATTTTGGGAATTCCACATATCCTATGCAATCTTTTTCAAGTGCCATTTCCAATCTGAGAGTGACTATGTGTTCTTATTCCTACTATGCCCTCTTTTGAATAAATTCTCAAATTTTGGTTCAAGATTTTTTGACAACAGTGAAGATTAATGAATTTTAAATGCAATGTATTGCAGTAAGAAAAAGCTACTTCTGATTCATGTAGTAATAGATTACAATAGGAACATTTTTCTACTTTGATAGACAAAAATAATAAAAATGGCAATAGCAGGATGAGAATAGCAAAGAAACAGTATAAATCAAAAATGCCGCTGCTTTGCTGATCGCCTATTACTTCTTTCCTCTAATTTTTCCTGTATTCAGTACAGAAGTTAGCCACTGAACTTGCTACCAAAATAATCAATATTTTTTCTGAAGTATGGAGGGTTTTAGAAACCAGGTATGAATTTATTTCATGAACCCCTTTGCTGTCCAAGCACTGTTGCAAGCGATCTACACTTAGAGGTTGTCCTTTTCACAAAGCCAAGAGAGGTGCGTGATGGCCAGCATACTGATGGGGGATGAAGGGGACAAGAACTTGCAGAAGCTGATGTCAGACTATAAAATAAAGGCTAAGGAATCTATAGCTATGTAAATTAAGACTGGCTTCAGTGTAGCTTCACCGTTTTGTGCCAGATGAGATTGGCACAAATCTTAGAGGATATATCTTAATTAAAGATGGGACTGAGAGAGGGAGAGGCAAAACAGTACTGCTCAAGGCAAATGTTAGAATCTGAATAATTCCTTCTAATTCTCCTGTTCTATAAAACCATTTGTTGATGGAAAAGGAAGAAGTTGAAGTGTAAAGCAAGAAACAGTGGTCAAAGTAAATTCAGGTATACTTGATGAATTTTTTTTTCCTCATGAAATAATGAGCAATTTTAAATTTACATAGCTTTCATCTTCCATTTAAATAAAGTTAGATTCCATTTGCCAAGTTTTAACGAACAAGAATAGAATGTTAAAGTTAAGCACCTGCACTGAGCCTTTATTTCCATATAATATAACATCAAATTGGATTTTACAGTCAAAGCAAGAGATGAATGACAGTGGTGCATGCATTATGTCTACAGTCCCTCCTCAATCTACCACCCTGTGGCACCTGCGGGTTAGCAGATCTCTAAACAGCAAAACCAATTAGCTTTAATACCAAATTATTTGATTGTATTTCCCTCACTGGGCACAGAATTCTTACTATACCCTAGTAATCAGAGTTAAGAGAGATAGCAGAAAAATCTATCTATGGTGAAGACAACTCTTGGAACAATGGTACTGTTAGATTTCTGTCATCTTACGGCGCTGCTGATGCTGTTATTCATGGTATTCAGACCCATTTAAAAATATTCAGACTGCAGCTTCCTCTGGAAAGGATGGTCCTCAGACCCACCGCTAAGCTGCTGAGCATTGCTGAGGGGTGGAAAATCATTGACCCTGGAGAGAAGCTCTTGCTCTCAGGAGCAGCTGCACTTCAGCAGGTGTGAAGTGTGGCTCTGGGTGAGTTTCAGCATCAAGTCCCCTAGTACACTGTTAGGCCTTTGAGCAGGGAGGCCTGTGCTCGAATACCAAGACTTTCTCAGCTCTGTCTAAAGCTCATCATACCAAAAGTCATGACAGCTGCATGTCATTTTATGAACTGTGTAAATACTGCCAGAGTGTGTTTCATTTTTTGTTTAAACGGAGAACTATTTATTTCAGTTAATGAGAAATCTCTTTTCAAAATATTAACATTATGAATGCTACCTGTCTCTCTCATTGTGTGCAGAGACTTAATAATGTGTGCACTCAGTTCAAAAGCAAATGAGATGATGCATCTCTTCCCAGGGGAGCTTGTGCTCTAGTTCAAATGCAAAGTGTGTCAGACACAAACAGTACCTGCTGTGTCAATACAAGGTATTTGGAGGTAAAGTAGAAACTGGCTTGTTTATCTTGGTCTAGCTCTGGTAGATGTTCTCTACATACTGTTTAATTTCCTCATTACTACTGAAAGAACGTGAAAGCAAATTCTGTTTTTTTTTTTGTTTTTTTTTAAATAGGCATAATAAGTAGCGGAGGTGCCGGGAGAATATGTTACTGGCCATGTTGCATGAGATGGTCAGCATGTTACTGTGGCCAGTTACAGAAAACAACACTGACACATTCGTCTCTATGCAGTTTTCCATAGTAAAGCCATATAGTTAGTATGCATAGCAACTTTCTAATTGCGACACCTAAATAAATGGTTTTGAAGATGGATTTGAAACACTGAAGCTCTCAGTTTGGTATCAGGACTTGTAAGATCTCGTTAAATTAGAAAGAGATGTCTAAATTGAGACAGAAAGTGTGGCGAGTGCATAGAGTATTTGAATAAAGACATGTATCTGGTAATCTTACGATTTTTTCAAACTCTTCTCTTGTACATCCTTTATCCATTCTGCTTACAGAGCATTCAGGGGGATTAGTGGTGTGAGGCGCTTTTTTTTTAACAGGAAAATTGGGGCATATGGATGGGAAAATATAGCACATCTTACACAGACTTCATTTTGTCTACAGGTCTCAAAAATGCAAAGGGTAACTTGCATTAAAGACATCACGAACAAGAATCTGTTTTCCAGCTAAGCTAATATTATGGTTGCTACTAGGATAGACTTTCTGGCTACATCTTTAAGGTGTTCTTGCAATGACAAACTAAGACAGTGATGTGACAGTGTCATGTCACGTCATTCTGACTTACAGATTCACAGATCGTGAAATTCAAAATTTGGTTGAATATAAACTGTTAAGATCACGTTATATGTATTAGCTCTTGTTCTTCTATCACAATAAAGGGGAACAAAATATGTCAAAAATGGTACTGATAAACTCTTTCCTTTATAGTTTCAAACTATATATAATTATCCTTTTAGAGGAGACATATGCAGGATTTTTAACCTGTTTTACAAGTGTACTTTCAATTTGTCTTGATAGAGCTGGTATTTATTTGTGAATGAATCCTCATGCGGAAAAGAGCAGTTCAGTAGAGCAGATCAACTCTTTAAAAAAAAAGAAAGAAAAGAAACCAAAAAACACCAAGTTAAACAAGTCACTGTTATACAACATATATTTTTGGCTAAAACTGTGTGAGGTGAGAATGCTGCTTCAATTACAGGCAGTAAAAAATAACTTGGTAAAATCGCACAGGAAGTCCTTATTCAACACTTTGCTTTGCTCTTTCTTTGAGTAAATCTGACATTATAAGCATAACTGACTCTCTGAGGACCTCTTAAATAATTTAAAGATGCTGAGCCTGGTATTCTACAGGCGAAAGATGCTGACATTATTTTAAATTAGGTTTTTATACTTAAAATATATTGAAGTGCATTTTGGGGAAAGGAAGTTTTGCTACCTGTGCTTTTTCTGAAAGCTGCTATGTGTAAAACAATGCACACACTGTGGGTAGAATAATGCCCACATATATTTTTTTAATATTTTGAAAAATACTATTAAGCACAATATTCTCTCTTTCAAAGATGAGCTTGAAATATCTCTTTTACCTTCTGGAAATGTACTTGGTCTGTGTGGTATTTTGCAAGTGTTTGTGCCTGATAAAAGACAGACAGTATTTAAACTGAGTTTTGTGAATAAGTAAAATATACTCCAGGTAAAATTTTACACTGGCCCTTCTGAGGGATGCTTTGACTTGTGTGAAAGTCCAATCTGGCATTTTTTCCTAATATCTGGAGCACAGTACCCTTGCTGTTATTTATGCTTCTAATTCTTATTGCTTTAAGTTATTTGTCACAAGCAGCTCGCGTGTCTTATTCTCCCATGTTGTTCTCAGATGTCCTTCAAGTCACAATCCAAGTGAGAACATATAAAGGAAAGACTCGTGGATAAAGAAATTTCATCTTTACAATACAGGGAGCACTGAGTAGAAGAGCTGGCTTTTGTAGGGCTTTTTTGTCAAGTTTATTCTTGTTATCTTATATCTGTTGGATAATACTAGTTTAATGAGCAGACCCCCCAATAAACCCTTAATAATTCCCCAGAAACAAGCCAAAACCAAAAGTACCCACAAATTGTTCTGACTCTGCTGCTTGAAAAAAACTAATGCATGCTTGGATTTGGCATTTACCAGTTAGTTTATCGATCATGTCTGATAGTGCAGACATGATCAATAATGCCAAGAGTTGTGCATCTCTATATCAAATGCTGTTGCCTTATATGTGAAGCCCTAGAGATCTCACAAAAGCAGCATCCCGTGCTTCCTCTCACACTTGGACATCACCTCAAAATAAGACAACTTTTAAAATCATAATGAAGCTTTACTGTACTTGTCATCTGATTTGGGAGCCATTGGAGTCTCCCTGCTCTAAATTTTCAATCTTTTTTTTGAAACTTGGACAGCTGAAACTTTTTTTTCTTTCTTTGTGAAGTGATGCAACTCTCCTGTACTCGTTGCCTGATTAGCAAAGACATAGGAAGTACCTCTACAGATCTAGTTTCCACTTTGCAGTCAGTAGATTTCCCAGGAGAGAGGTGGCACTTTTTTCACCTAAGCTCATCTGTTACTTTATGAAATAGTTATGTAATGTCCCATTTGGTCACAGAACTTTGGGAAGTGAAATTCAGATAGTAGCAAAGACATCTCCTGGGCAGTTCAGTCCCTCTGCAACTTTGGTAGTTTCAGCAGTCCTCCATGTACCCTCACTGATCACCACCCTTGGTGATGGGTATGGATGGCAGGAAATGCAAACTTGGTGTGAAAGAGAAGGAGGTAAAGGCCAACATCACTTCAGAGGCTTTGATAATACTCTACCCATTGAACCGTTTGGTCAATTTACTTATACATTTCAGTGAACTCCAAACCCATTTTTCTCAAGGATGGTAGAGCATTTGCAACCAAAGATCTCTGAGCACTTCCTGTTGATAAAGTTGGCAGACAAGGTAATGGGGTACTTTTTTCTCTTTGCTCTTTCAATGTGATGCCCCAAGAAAAAAGGCACTTTATTTTTTTTCCAGCTTTAATGGTGATGGCAGTAACCTCACAAAAATATGACATCAACTCTCATACTCACCCATAGCTTTGTGTTCAGTCATTTCTAGATGACACTAATGCCTGTTGTCACTTATTAATGAGTTTGAAGAAGAGAATTACTTTAATCATAGCAACAAATATGCCATGCCTGCTGCATGCTGGCTAGACTTGGACTAAATAGATTAAAGAAGCCCTAGGATTGAAGGTTGTAAACTCAGTGACCTGTAAACCGCAGCCAAAAGGAACTTTCCACTGTGGTCAGAAGAGCAGAGTTACAATAATAATGTCTTGGGTGGAAATCACTTTTTTGTGGTGTGTAGCCTAATACCTCACACATGTACAAACATACACAAACTCAGCATTATCAGAGATAGCCATTCATCCTGGATACACCATCTGGCAAATGGAATAGAAAACATTCGGCACTTCTGCATAAGACTCTCGTCTTACGATGGAGACTATCAAATCAATAGGCTATGCTGAAAATTTGCCTGAAAGTCTTGGAAGTCCAGATAGGGAGGGCAACAAAGAAATTATTGGATCTTTTTGTCACTTATTAAAGTCAGTATTAGAGATGGGAGTAAAACAAATGTTGTTGCCCTAGGCATGTTTTCAGTGTACTTTTACTTTGTTGTTGCTACTTAGTTCGTTGAGCTGGTTTGCTTTTAATGGTTCATGAGGCTTTGACTCCTGTAGAGATTATGGTATTTTATTTTACTGCAGTAGTCTCCTGGACTGCAGAATATTTTGGTGCTTTCAAAGGACCAAATTAGGTAAATATCAATAATGATAAAGTTTTCTCATCTGAGACTACCCCCTGGACTACAAAATCACAACGTAGTTAAATGGCAGATACCAGTTAGGGAGGACAAGAGATATTGTTTATCCAGGAATTTATAGTCTGGTTTCCATATTTGGTGTTTCAGGCACCTTGATTTGGGATTTAAGTGAGCTCTAAAATGCCAAGTCTTGCCTAAATTGGAATCAAAATGCAGAGAAAATGTTATGCAGAGCCACCAAACCATGAAGTTTCAAAGCCAAACTATGTTCACAGGCTTTCTCTTAAAAGTATATTGGCCAGGTGTGTTAAGTGTCACCCCTATCTTAAGAAAAGGCAAGAAGGAGGATCCAGAGAACTACAGGCCTATCAGCCTCACTGCAATCCTTCAGAAGCTGGTGGAACAGCTACTCCTGGAAACCACTTCCAGACTCTTGAAAGACATGGAGATGATTAGCGGTAGTCAGCATGGATTCACAAAGGGGAAATTATGCCTCTACAACTTGATAATCCCATGAAATGACTGGTTTAGTGGACGATGCGAGACCAGCTGATATCATCTGCGTTGACTTCAGCAAGGCTTTTAACACTCTCTGATAATATCCTTTTAGAGAAGCTAATGAAGAATGAACTGAATGAGAAGACAGTCAAGTTAACTGAAAAGTGGCTGAATAGTCAGGCCCAGTGGGTGGCAATCAGTGGCGCAAAGTCTAGGTGGAGGCCAGGAACTAACACTGTCCCTAGAGGTCAATACTGGGTCCAATCCTACAAACATTGTTAATCATAGAGTCATAGAAGAGTTTGGGCTGGAAGGGACCTTGAAGATCATCTAGTTCCAAGCTCCCTGCCATGAACAGGGACACCTTCCACTAGACAGGTTGATTAACCAGACAGATGGGGCAGACTGTAACCTCAGCAAGATTGCTGCTAACACAAAACTGGGAGGAGAACCTGGTGCACTTGAGAGTTGTGCTACCACCCAGACCTCAGCAGGCTGGAGGAGTGAGCTGACAGTTCAGAAGTAAGAGCAACTGAAGTCCAAAAAAGCATAAAGTCCTGCACCCAGGGAAGAATAATGCTATGCACCACTATATGCTGAGGGCAACTGGCTGGAAATGAGCACAAAGTGAAACACGGGAGGTTCCCTCTGAGTGACAGAAGACACTTTCAGTGCAAGGTTGACCAAGCATCAGCACAGGTTGCCAGGGTTGTTGTGGTGTCGCCACACATGGAGATATTCCAAAGCCACATAAACATGATTCTGGGCAAATGGCAGTAGGTGAGCCTGCTTGAGCAGGGGTCCTGAACCACATGATTTCCAGAGATCCCTAACCACTCTGTGATTCTGTTTCTGTGTGCTCAAATATTGAGGGTGGTAGTGAGGTTCAGAACACAGGGCAAATACAAATGACTGAGGTTGAAATGTCCTGTCAGTATGAAGTAATGATTTCTTCAAGCAGCAATAGGCAAGACAATACAGTGAGATCCTGTCCAGCTCTGCAATCTATGGTTTCAGTTCAGATATGTCTACCAGAATTCTTTCACATTTCCAAATGATGGAAATTTTATACTTCCCATCCCTCCCCCCCC
>NW_009934012.1:19883-37855 GCF_000696875.1 Nestor notabilis | reverse complement strand
ACTGCTGTAGCTGAACCCAGGACAAAAATATGTTCATAAATCTTTCTCCATAATTGTTATCTGATTATGTTACCCGATATTGATGTGAGAGAAAAAAAATCAGGGATAAATTCTGTAAGCTACTTCAGTCCTGCAAAAGTCTTATCTTTCCCAAGCACTGCATGTCTAAAATCGAAGACGATGTATAAGGTGATATAAGTAGTTGAAAGGTAGCCCATACTGCCAACATTAACATACTGAAGAGACATAATTTTAATTATTTTATACATTTCGTAAGTATTCCCCTGAAGAAGGTTAAGAATGATAGTGTTATTAACCTTACTCTTATGAAAAATTAAAAATTCCTATAGGCTTTCAGCTGAAAGAATTCTCAGTTATACAGTTTAACTTTTTTTTTTTTTAATTACTGTAAGTAAACATACTTGCACAGAATTCATGAAAGCGTGTTTGTTTTCTTCACCTATTACAAGTACCTTGCAATAATATGGACTAAAAAACTATTCTAGCTACCAACCAGACATTTAGGAAAAATTAAGTTCATCTTGAGTGCTTATTTCTTGAGGTTTCTTACTTACATCAGGTCTACAGGTCTACTACAAGCTAATGCATGTGCAAAGAGTTCTAACCTCATATTTGAGGATTTCAGAGGGAATTCAGGAGCATTTAGCTTTGGGCTATCCTTCCATTGTGAGGAGAACTTTGCCAAAGAGAAGCTTAACAGTAATTATTGTCATCCTGGAATTTTACAAACAATACATAAGGTAATGAGGAATGCTTTAAAATATCACTTTAATCATTATTAATTCCTTTGGTATTTATGGTGATAATGGTAATTATGATGAATTCATTTCACACTAATGTGAGTGCTTCTGGAACTTCACATTAAATTGCAACACCATACTAAAGTGTTATCCAAGAAGAATACTACAGGCTACTTTTTAAAGGTTTGCAAACTCTTCAAAAGCAGACTTCCTAAAACAAAAAAAAATAAAATAAAAACAAACTCACATTCTTTTTCAACTAAAGAGACTGTTTGTATTTGATTTAAACCACAGTTTCTGCTGAGATTCAAAAGTGATGAGAACTGACAAGTTTGAAGGGAATAAGCTGAGGCTCATGTCACACGGAACACACATAGAAAAAAAAATCTTGTACTTTTGAAAGGCATTCACTTAAATCATTTTTGCTTTCATTTTACCCCATGTGACAACTGCCAGATTAATGCCACTGGGAACTAAAAATTATAAGTTTATTCAGTCTACAGAGTGCTGGCTTCTGTTAATGTTAACTGTATCTGATTAAGAGGCTGATTGATAGTGAGTGATTCAGTTCGTATATCTATTCTGGTGTACCATCATCAGTAGTATCTTCACTAAAGACCGTACTGTTATAGATGTATTAGTCCACTATATTAACAGTATGCCAATTACTCATGAGTAATTCAAATGATAATCCTTCATACTTCTGAATTTAGCTAACTATGTTGTTTATTTTTCCACTTGAGCTACCTGTTGCACTCACACATGAGCATCTTCCACACAGGTGAAAGGCCAAATCTAAAGTAGATATGTGGTTTGCTCTGCATTTTTCAGAGCTTCTTTCAGAATCCTAGCAGGTGTTGAGGTCTGCTTTTCACACCCTATCAGCACAGGACTATTGCTCCATATTATTTCCCCTGACAGCAAGGCTGATGTAAGTGGCTCCAGCATCCTGCCACTCATTCTCCCTTCAGAACTGCCTGGTGAATTTATATTATTTAAAGTACATCCTTTATTTCTGCAGTGTTATTATCAGTGCAGCTGATGGGAAGTCACAGGGGTGGAAATCATCAGCAAGGGGAGAAAAAGTTGCTTAAGTCAAACTTTGTTGCCTAGGGAAAATGGAATGACTAGTCTTAAGTTTATGTACCAGTGAAATTCACTGAGGGCTTAAACTAAAAGGGATTTAAGTAGTGCATAGGCTGCTGTGCACAGCTGCTTGTGCCCTGCCAGGGAAAAACTGATAAGAATTCATACAGATTCAAGAACAATGTCACTATTTTCACAACCTTTTCACTTTTTGCAAACACTGGAGTATATGAACTTTATTATGTTAAAATACACATGAAAATCAATGAACAAAATCAAATGAGCTTTGGTAAGCTCAGACTCTCTGTTATTCATAGACAAAGCACAGCTGGAAATCCTTTGAGCTTTGCTGGCTATTCCTCTAGAATAAAGAATGTGTAACCCCCTATTCTCAAGGCTGTTGCTATGTGCCTCTGACTCCTGGATACTAGCTTCTCTCCTCCGAGCAATAGGCAAACAGGCAGATCTCAATATGGCCCAGATGCTGCCAGCATCATACTGCTGCAAAAGGTACCTTTGTGTTCCCTTTGTTTCTCAACCCTTTCTTCATACACTTCTTTCTTAACCACTTGCAACTGAGGATACCTGTCTCATTAATGGGATGGTGTGAGGAAGAGGAGACAAGATGTAGGGCAAAAAAAAAATATTGAGATGGAAGATTTCTTGTGAAAAGAAAGATTCCTTTATATCTTGCATGTGCTCAGTGGTAGTAGAATGTTACCCTGTAGAAGAGACCTTTACATTGACCAGTAAGTATATACTTCAAAACCAACAAAAGCAAAAAGCAAGAAAAAGATCTAACCTGAGTTAGAGAGCTGCCCAGAAACAATTGTAGAAAAAACACACCCACAAAACAAAGTGAGCAACAGATGGTAGGCATTTATTTCTCAAAGGACAGCTCTCCTGATTTGCCCATGTTTCCTACATGTTTATGTCTCCAGCTCTACAACAAAACTTCCAGGAGCAAAGAAAACTTTCCACAAAGCAATGGATAGAAAAAAATGGCTTACAACCTCTGATTTTGTTTATCCTCACACCTATTGTAATGACAGAAGTCTTTTTTCAGGAGCTTCTTAAAGTAACATCATGTTATACTGTGCAATAAACACCAAAATACAAACAATTCTTGGTTTACTTTAATGAACATTATAGACTTGAGTATTTGTTCCTAGGTTTTACAGAAATTGATCACAGTTTTGTTTGTTCATTTTTTGACACTGGGAAGAAATCAAAAGATTCCTGATCTAGATACACTCATCATCCGAGGATGTTTTCCAAAAGGCCAAGTGGACTTCCCTGAATAACTGCATTCAACTAAAAAGAATTGAGAATATATTTTCTAATAGCTTCAGAAGTTGTATAAGTGGTATGAAGTTAGAGAGATATATAAAATAATTTTCTTTCATAAAAATACATGTAAAATCCATGACAAACAAATGGCGGAGTGAACAAAACTGACTGTAAAAGCAGAAAAATTGTTATAAATAAAATAAGCTCAAAACCCCATTTAATAAAGGTGGCAGGATTTTTAGAACTTTTAAATTTGTGATTTTTCTACAAATATATAATCTTTTCCCAACTCTCAGTAATAGAAGAATATTGTTAGATAAAATTGCAACCCAAAGAAACTTCAAATGTAGAGTGAGAAAAAAAGTTAGCAGTTAAAAATAAAACACTAATTGCCAATATTTTGGTATATTTTGGTATTTGCCTGTCTTATAACATAGCCTTCCAAAGTGAATATGATTATTACTGATTGTTACAAAAGATCTTTCTTATGTCCTAAAATACTAGTGAGAATTTTGATTCCCTTATTCCTTCTCTCCTTCACCACCACTGTTTTACACTGGTATTATCTCTGTATTAAGCCTTTTTTCCATCAGTTTTTTTATTTTTAGTGTAGTTTTATAAGCCTTACATGCAACATCTTTTGCATTTGTACTGTAATTTTTCTGTTTGTAAACAAAATTGATTTTACAGTACCTTGCATTTTAATTTAAAATACTATGAGAGCCTATGAAACTTCAAATTTTGCTTTGAAAATATGTTAAAATTAGCATTTGTATTTACCACTTCACTGTGCTGGTAACAATCAGTGGAATGAAATGGTAGACCACAGAAATTAATCTTTTATGGCTGGATAATTCCATCAAGAAGGAACAAAAATAGGCTGTTCTCTTCTTTAGTAGGCTTTGAGATGCATCTGTCTTACAATAGATATCAAGCCTCATCAGTCATACAAAAAAATACTTATATTCTCATGATTTGAAAATTCTTTTTAAAGAACAAAATGCTACTTATTGGTTTTGCTGCAGTAAATTTAGTCTTTTACTCAATGGACTGCACAGGAATACATTTTAAATATTGGAAATGCAAAGAGAAATTTTTAATCATTAGTTTCCTTTAATCAGATAAATGTTATCACCGTAAGATTAGAAGTAGGAGAGACAATCCCATAACAAATAATGAACTAGTGCAAATAGATTAAAATTATTCACTTTTTCCTAAACGAGAGCACAAGGGAAGGAGTGCTTAAGGCCATATTGCAACATATGATAAACAGGTGTGCTACCACAATGCATGGACTTTCTTAAGCAGCACATTATCTGTCACTAAGACTGTGTTTCCGACTGAAACACTTTCAGCCAAGCAGTGCAATCTTTCAAAGGCTTATATAAACTCAGCATTATGTGCTAACATCTTTAGAACAATTGTGTGGCTAAAGATTGATTACTAGTCTAGATCCCATCTTTGAAATAAGTGCCTTGATACAGATTCATCAGTGAAGTCAGAGGTGCATCTTCTCTGGGTTTTTCATTGTTTGTTTTTTTTTTTCAACTGAAAAATTAGATCGTTAAAAGAAAAAGGAGAATGGCAGGGATGGAGGGCAGAAACAAGACTATTAGTTCTGCAGAAAACACACAGAGGGGTGAATCTTGCAATGAAGAGGTATTAAATAGCCTCATTCAGCTCCGCACTCAGTCTGTGTGACCACACCTGACTGAGTTAGAGATGGCACTAAATTCTTCAAGATGATCTGCCCAAAGAACCTGTTAATTCAAGACAATGAATGATTGATTTTTCATGTCAAGTTTTAAACTCTGTAGCTGACTGGTGACCCTAGCAGTGTATGCTGTTGTAAAGAGTTATATAGGAACATGGCAAAAGATTTAGCATTGAAGTTCATAGCCTCCCAAATCTTGACTTTGAGGAGCCAATTTTTAGCTGGGTGGGGGGAAAAGGGTCTGCTTTCGCAGAAAGGCCATAGCATTAGCCTAGTCATAACCCACCCGCAGCTGCAGGAGCACTGCCAGCTGTTGAAGAACTGGCAGTGAATTTCCTCACCTCCCCTGCTGATCCAGGCCAAGTGGGGATCTGCTGGGGATTTGACAGATAACAGGTTGGTGGCAGCACAGGGCTGTGCTGCAGTCTATCTGCTTCTGTTTTTCTGTCCTTTTCCTCACTTCCTCTCTCCCCATACAGTTTATAGCACATGCCAGCAGAGCTTGTTTAGTGAGCCTTTCAATTCAGTTTGTTCTGATAATTTCTTTGCAAACCTATTCCAGGGAGTTGACTGATGACAGTCATGAAGTGTTGACTGTGGAATGGTTTAATCTCTAACTGTAGCCCCTTCAGAACTGTTGTTTTTGGAAATGATTTTTAGTAGAACAGATGACTAGGCTAGATAAGAGGCCTTTTATGCAAAGGTCTCCTTTATTACACACATCTTAAATATTTGTTCTCAAATATTACATCTGATGCCAAGTCCTCTGTGACACTTTGTTGCTGGTGTTCGAGAGAAATACTGCTTTAGCTGAGATCAAATGGAAGCGGATGTGTTATGTTGTTTACTTGGAGGACGAAAAAAAACCAAACCCCAAACTGATTCATTTCCAGCTTGAGCAAGACGTTTTCAGATTTTTTTTTAAATTTTTGTCTCTGAAAAGCAAGGAAACAGAGTATATGAAAGCCAATCATAGCTTCCTTGGAGACAGCATTATCTTTCAGGTACAAAAGACTGAATACTTCTTAAATGGAGCTGTTCTCATTACTTTGAAAGGACCAGTCAGCAATACAGGATGGAGACTATACCTGCAGTGAGCCATTTTAGAGTAAATATGCAGAAAAATGGTCAAAGCCAAAGTCTGAGAGTAGGCAGTGTACTTTATGGAGGAGAACCCAACAAAGTTTTTAGATGGAAATGGCCAGCCAAAAACTCAGCTACAGTGTAGGACCCAGTTCAGTTACTGAACCCAGGACTCATATAATAATTCTGAACACATTAGAACATACAAAGGAGGTATAATCCTTTTTTTTTTTTTTTAATCAGTTGAATTTGATGGGGCTACAGAACTGATGGATAGGGGCAAAGCAGTTGATGTAATCTACCTGGACTTCTGCAAAACGTTCAACACTGTCCTGCACAATATCATTGTCTCTAAACTGGAGAGACATCAACCTGATGGATGGACCACCTGGAGGATAAAGAATTAGCTGGATGGCTACACACAGAGACCTGCAGTCAACTGCTCAGTGTCCAGCTGGAGACTGGTAATGAGTGGTGTACCTCAGGGGTTGGTGTTGGGACCGATCCCATTCAACATCTTTGTCAGTGACATGGATGTGCACCCTGAGCAAGTTTGCCGATGACACCAAGCTGTGTGGTTTGGTTGATACACTGGAGGGAAGGGATGCCATCCAGAGGGACCTTGGCACGCTTGAGAGGTGGGCTGATGCCAACCTCATGAAGTTCAACTGAGCGAAGTGCAAGGTCCTACAACCGGGTCAGGGCAATCCCAGGCACAGCTACAGGTTGAATGGAGAAGAGATTCAGAGCAGCCCTGCAGAGAAGGACGCGGGGGTGTTGGTTGATGAGAATCTGAACATGAGTCTGCTTCAGGATGTGCTTGCAACCCAGAAAGCCAACCGTATCCTGGGCTGCAACAAAAGAAATGTGACCAGCAGGTTGAGGGAGGGGATCCTGACCTTTTGCTCTCATGAGCACCACACACAGTGAGAGTACTCATCCTCAAAGTAAGGAGGACATGGAGCTGTTGGAGCAAGTCCAGAGGAGGACCACGAGGATGATAAGAGGGCTGGAGCACCTCCCGTATGAAGACAGGCTGAGAAAGTCAGAGCTGTTCAGCCTGGCGAAGAGAAGACTGCACGGAGACCTCATAGCAGCCTTCCAATATCTGAAGGGGTCTACAAGGATGCTGGAAAGGGACTCTGTTGGGGACTGTAGCAAGAGGACAAGGGGTAATGGGTTTAAAATATATCAGGGGAAGTTCAGGTTAGATATAAGGAAGAAGTTCTTTACTGTGAGGGTGGTGAGGCACTGGAAAAGTTTGCCCAAAGTGGTAAATGCTCCATCCCTGGCAGTGTTCAAGGCCAGGCTGGAAAGAGCTTTGGGCAACATGGTCTCATGTGAGGTGTCTCAGCCCATGGCAGGGGGGTTGGAACTAAATGGTCTTAAGGTCCTCTCCAACCCAAACCATTGTGTGATTCTATAATAACTGCATATGCCCTTGGAGATGCCAAGTGAATTATATCTGACATATGAACTTATTTAATACTACTGAGATGCACAATCATCAGCTAAATAATTCCTTGCCCAAGGTCCTTAACATTAATCTCTTTATAGGAAAGTATACATTTCCTTGTTCCCAGAAAATTTGACCCTTATTGAAAAAAATAATTTAGAAGCAGGCAATTATTTCTCAAGCTAAAATGTTTATATTAAAAATATATTTTTCCTTATGTACATTAAAAACCTAGTGATACTTAGGTAAAAGAATATTTTAAGACAAAAGGATGTATTTACCATAATAAAAAAGCAGTTTGAGATCACAGCTACTGCCTCAGTACAAAGGCAAAAAAGTCAATGACTTACATGAGATGCCATAGCTTCTACCAGTATCAACCATCTTCCTAACTAATACTTTCATATTGAAAAGTTTTTGTGCCTTTTTTAAAAGTTACTTTTTCTTTGTTGTAGGATCTTTTCACTGTAGCTTGTTGCACTTTACTGTTACTGTCAAGGGAACTGAATAAATAACAGGAGAAATCTGCACATCTTGTGGCTTTTTCATGCATCAGTGTTCTACTGGCTCAGAAATGAAACATGATCACTGGATTTCTGCTTCTGAAACTCCTTTGCCTTTTGTGACCAATGAAAATACGACTAGTAAATAATTTCATGGGAAGTTTATTTGTTAGAGAAATCACTGCAATGTGGCTTTGATTCATAATATGAAATGTTAATATTTCCAACATGAAATAAGTGGAAAACATTTGTTGTATTTAATCTAGCATTTTGGAGTGTGCTGCAACTGCTGATACTTAAATTGACTTCCAGCTAATGACATTAGAAAACTACTTAATTCTGATTACAAAATGAGAGACTTTACAGTCTAATGAATTTTTAATAAAGCTTCTGTGTGTCATTGTATGGGCTTGCTCCTTAACACATGAGATGGAGATAACATTCCTCATGTTTCATTTGTTTCCCTATTTCAGGGAAATGGTAATAAATACTCTGATTATTTGCATGTACACCTTACTTTCCTAAGAATAAGCTCTCCTGAACACATAGGACCAAATTATTTCCTTAGTTAGACCTCTACATCTGAGAAATTGATGTTCATTTCCCAAGTCATACATACAAAATGCTATAGAGTACTAAATATGCAGAGTGGACTTAACATTACTTGCCTTAACGACAGGCATGTAGTTTTAGTTGTCTCAATTCTTTGCACTATCAATGAAAGGACAAAATATTGCAAAGAGCAATTAATCTGTTGAATATGTTACCTATAATATACTACTGTTATACACCACTTCTAACTCACTGGTTATGTTTTAAACTATATTAAAAAAAGCAGGATATCTATTTCTAGATATTGGAAGTAACAGAGATGAGACAATGTCATGTATGGAAATAGGAAATAAGTAAAGCTTAATAACTTCTCCTTCTCCTTACACAAGCACCCATGGGGAAACCAGGCATAATATGTTGTTTTGTTTGGGACTTTCTAGAAAAGTAGAAGGAAAGAATATTTGATATTTGACTTCATTATTTCTCTGATGCCTGTTTCGGGAGGTAAAATGCCAGGACTGCTATAGCTGAGAACGCTGGCAGTCACAAGTGTTGAAGTACAAAGCTGTACCTCAGTGACATTGTTCTGTGAGAGATGTTTATTTATTACCCAGTCCTGTTGTGTCATAATGACAGAAAAAAACCCATAATGTCTGCTTAAAATTTACTTAAAGAGGGCAAAGTCATAAGAAGGGATGCTTTGCCTTTGTTTGATGATTTCTAGGCCTTTGCATTACTGTTCCAAAACCATTTTAGATGCAAATACACTCAGTGAGCAAAGACAATTAGTTAAAATGAACATCAATATAGCTAGTGTTTCTTCCTTCCTTTTCCTATCTTGCCCTACTGAATTTTCTGCTTTGTCTGTGTTTCAAGATGCTGGCTGAATGGTTGTGAACTCTGTTGTTTGATAACCCAGAAAATTCTGTTTGATGTTATGGAGTTATTTTTATGAAAGTTGTGGGGTTTTTTTTTCATGTTAAGATCAATCTAATAAAAATGTTTTAAGTGTAATAGAATGATGCAAGTTCTCATTTTCTGTTGCTGAAGGAATATATTAGGAGAAAGTAATAGATGAAGGCTGTTTTTTTCCCCTTATGTCTGCAGTAAAGGAGATTAGAATAATGTAAAATTACTTAAGTCAGATATTAGAAAGGGGGCATTAGGGAAGGGTTGGAAAGGCACAGGGGAAAGTCGGGGGAGGAAAACAAGAAAAATACAGAAACACTTTCCTAGCAATGAAAATGGGGACCATCCAAGATCAGAAAAAATAAATTGAGTTATTCAAAATGAAATGCAGTAGGAGATTCTTGCATAACTGAAAATAACCCAGGACTTATCCCTAGAACCGGAATTAATAGAAAGCTACAAGAGAGTTGCAGTTGCCAAACCTTTCATACTACCTGATAAAGAATGAAGATTTAAAGTTTGCTGTGTATGTTTATGCTTATGTTGTACACTATTCCTTTCAAATACCCCTTAAAACCTAGCGTCTGCTGAAACATGTACAGGATCAGTTAATAGTTGGCATTAATTCTGGCTGCTAGAGGTTACATCTTTAATGAAGAGGTAACAGAAAAAACACCATTGCTTAGGAAGTTCAAAGTTCACCTGTTTAGTTTCTTGAAAAGCTTTCAATAAACTGGGTAATACAGATTGCATTTTGGAATGTGGAGTATCATGGGTTTTTGTCCTTCAGCTTCATCAAGGTAGTTGGTGGTTACCACAAAACTAAGTGTTTAGGGTTGCTAAAAGAATCACCATCAGATATTAACAAAAGTAATATTAATCGAAATTTAGAAATGTGTGATTCAACAGAATTTGATGATAAGGTTCACTCTATTACATACAAAAAGATTGTGTCAGAATTGGCAATGATTTACACGATTGGGTTAAAGTGATTTATACATAATTGAACTGAAACATATAGAAACCAAAAATACAAAAGAATAAGGGAGACCCTCCTGCTGAGTCACAAGGTTCAGACTAGACCCCCTTGCTTTGTAAACTCCAGACAGAGCCTAGGTGCAGCTGGATCTAGTCCCAGTCTCAGACTTGGAAAACAGTTTATGTCTAATGGAATTTGAAAGGAAATTGAGGTAGAGGGATCAAAAAAGATAAAGGAAATGCTCCCGTTGAGTCATGAGGTTCAGACTGGACCCCTTCCTTTCTAAACTTCCTCTCAGAGAGGAGCCTACATGTAGCTGAATCCAACCTTAGTCTCAGACCTGGACAATAGTTTTATGCTTAATGAAAAAAAATGTAAGTATAAAAGAATTTCTCCCATTAAGTCATGAGGTTCAGACTAGACCCACTTGCTTTTTAAAATTCTTCTCAGAGATGAGTCTAGGTGCGGCTGGAACTAGACTTAATCTCAGGCCTGGTCAGCAGTATTCTTCTAAAGGATTACAGATGCAGTTTAGCACCAGTTTGTATTATTAAAATGAATCACAGGATTTCTAACAATACTAGATTATTGAAGCTAATATATACGCACTTACAATTAAGTATCTAAACTAACACATCACAATAAGATGGGGATATATGGATATATAGATGTATATACATATATACACATACATATGTTAAAAAATTCCGTCCGGTGCAGTGAAGAATAAAAGCATAACACAATACTCACGTCAGCTTTCTCAGCATTCCTCAACGGGCAAAGGGCTGTGTCAGTGAGCAGCGCTAACAGCCCAGACAGACGATCCCCCGATTTCGTCAACTTGGAGAGTTTACGGGCTCTAAGAGGCATCTCACTCAGAGGGAGATCACTGGGTCACAGCCTGCTGCGTGTACAGGAGGGCTCAAAGGGACTCTCTCTTGAGATGATTGGCTTTAATCAGTTGTACATTTCCATCCTGGCCTCAATTCTGTTACGTGTTTCAGGCTGTCAAGGAATGATTTACCATCTCAAAAGAACTCCTGATATGATCAGGGAGCATCCGACTTTCCACCTTTGTTAGGCAATTAGCGTTAATGGTGAGGGAGCGCCCAGCCATCCAATTCCTTGTATTTGTGCAAATGCCGGGGCCTAACAGGAATTCTTCGGGGAGCAGAGGGGTCCAGGAGAGAGGTGGGGATGTGTCACCCACAGCGGTTCTCAACAAGATTTTTTTCTGCTGATGAGTTTAACAAGCATAGAGATTATGCAAAGACCAGAAAAGCACAGATTGTAATTGATCTCATTTTGTAGTGTAGGTTTCAGTAAACAGCTGTGATAAGGTTCTCCTAATCTGAAGCAGAGTCGAAATTTCTGTTGGAAAACCACTCAAGCTACTGTATCCCTGTAATTTGTTTTGACGTATAGTTGCTATAAAAACTATTAGACTGTGACAGTGCACACTAACACAAAAAATTAGTTCAAAGGTAAAGAGAGATAGTTTATTTACTGTTAAAAACATCAGAAATTTCAAACAAAACAAAACTTTGCTGATCCAAAGACATCAGATTTGACTTTGATGTTTAAGAGCATGGTTGCACGAGCTTTCTCGATTCCTGTCATTTGTCATATCTCTTGAATTTTAATATAATTACTTGCATTCATAAGCTGCATGTGAATTGCAATAAATCATATTTATTTTATAATTAAGGCTCAGAACACTTTCTGGAGAGTCACTTTGTTTTCCCTTTTAATGTATTTCCACAAAAATATGTTACCTGCTCTTTATGGTGACTGTGTGTGCCAAATGCAGTATTTTCATGGGTGCTGCTACAGTGCTAGGAGTTTGGGTTTTTTAACCAGAATTTACACTTTCAAGTTCAAGCTAATGGCTAGTTGTACACCCAGCATATGGTTTTCACGAGATGCTGACAAAACTCTTCTCCAACTAAAGGAAATAGGAACACTTCTGCAGACTTCAGCAGAAGCATTCTAAGGCGAGGCAGAGGACTACAGCAATAGCTGAGGTGCTATACTTCTTAACAGATGAGACACAGCCACATGACAAAGCAAACCCATTCTCACTTGCAGATTTACTGTATAAATTAGGCTTGTGCTTGGCGCTGATAAAAATACTGCTCTCAGGGGATGTTCTAGCATAGGTGAAGTCAACGTATTGATATAAGCAGAAGTGAATCCTCACTGCATGAAAATCCCTGAATGCAGTGCAGGTTTTATACCCACCTGACAGCTGCTTCATGTCTTATAACAATAATGTCATTTTCTTCCTTAAGTAGCTGTAAGTGAAAATTAGAATACCAGTGAAAACAAGCACTATTAGTGTTGCCGGTGTGGTTGTAAACCTGTAGATCTTGTCAGAGAAAGGATGAGCTAGTAAAACTACATGTAAACATTGAGATCTGTACCAGCATTCCACAATGAACACTGAGAATGGTAGTGGTTGTGTAGGAATAGGGTCTTAGAAGCAAAGAACTGCCTTAATCAATAAATTCTATTTGTTGTTCTGTCTCTTAAGAAAAACTGAAAATAATTTAGTGAATCTACGTCTAGAGCTCTTACTCTTTTCTTTGCCTCTTCTAGAAATCTCTGTAGTTGCTTAGGCACTATTACATAGGCAAAACCATGCTTGTCTGTAAGAACTGCCCAGACAAGGAGATAGCAAGGAGTCTTTGGCCATTTGTTCCCTACAGAAATCATGTCTGCTGCTGCTGCTTCTCCTTTTTCTCCTCTCTCTTTCTCTTTTCCTTCTTCTTGAGTCAATCTTACCTTCTGTTGGTAACTACTGTTCTTTTCTTAGTTCAGTTTAAAAGAGCTGCCTTTTTTACTACGAGTAAGCAGAAAAATACCCCTATATTTCTCAGGGTTTGCATTCCTTTTGTAAAATGATCTCATATTAATAATACATATAGGACTTATTTAAAATATCAACTTATCTAGTGGAGAAAGAAAGCACCAGCTCCAAACAGTTCCCCAGCTGAAACTGGGAATTAAACTACAGCAATAAACTGCACGAATATAATTCTCATAGGTCAAAGGGGATATTCACAAGGCAGAGGCTAATCAGGCCTCAGTATCATAACAGAGACACTAATTGCCTGATTTTCAGTGTCGCTGGGCACCTGCACCTCCTACTGAAGTGTACATTACTGGCAGAGAAAAAACATAATAAGAATGTATGGGGTAGTTTTCCTTTAGGATGTAGAATGAAAACAAAAAATGTACAGCAGCAGATAACAGTAGCAGAAATAGTTTATTCTCAATGTACTCTGAGTTTGTAATTTTGTTTGAATTTATGTATGTAAAAGTGTTTAAAATTTATAATGTTTCATGATCAAGACTCTGTTGGTACAGTGGGCTCAGTGAAACAATGCTGAAATTAGAGCTAAAACCAATGCAATGTGAGTTATAACTCATATATGAGGAAATTCCAACCAACCCAGCTCAGATTTTGAGAATGGCCTGAGATAAGCTGCATAAAAATTTCCATGGAAACACAGACAGTTGGCCTTTTAACAAGTAATCCGTATGTTGAAATATCAGCATGTAATTTTTTTTTAATGGACAAATGAATGAAAATTATGCTTAGTTTGCATACAGTTAAATAGAATTGGCCTTGATTCTACAAACAAATGATTTACTTCAAATAATTCATCTGTTTCCTTTTATATTATAAAACTCAAATAATTTTCCCAGTCATTTCAATGAAGCAATAGTTTAGAAATTTTTAATTTTTATGTCCTTTTGCAGTCACAGATATTGAAATATAAATATTTAACATTGGTTTATTTTAATTAAAAACAAACCTATACAATATTTTTATTACTTATGCAGCAAAGTGTGGCTTAGTTTGTCAGATACCTTTAAATATAAATATGTTTCAAAGCAAATGAAAAGCAATATTCACTTCAATTACAGTATTTAAACAGTTTTACTGTTGAAATTATAATAATAAAACTAAGAAGTTGTTTAACCACAATTCTGAATTATACTGTATTAATCTACAGAGACCCAAATGATGCCAAAAGTAAGCTGCTGAAGAACATGTAAGGAAAAAAAAAGTAAACTCAATTTCCAAACATAAAAAACACCAACTACCCCTCACACCTGCCTCCTGGTTTGTAACAGTGTATTTGTGCTCTATCTGGAATTCTTAAAATTTGCTTCGTTTACATAAATAAATTTATTTGTTAATGCTAATTCTAGGGAAAGGTAAAACACATTAAACCAATATTTATTATTACTGAACAGCTTCTGGAATTCTCGAAAAAGAAAGAAAGGAAGGAAAAAGAAGGGGAGGGAAGGTGAGGAAAGGGAAAAGGGAAAAGGGAAGAGGAAAAAGGAAAAAGGGAAAAGAGAAAGTTATAGTAGTTTTATACTCCAATCCAATCTAAACATTGGTCATATTCCACTACCTGTAGAATCATTCAGATTATATCTGAATGGATATGTTTGCAGAATATTTGCTTTTGATACTCTTCAATTTGAAAATCATAGAGAATTTAGAGGCCTTACATTCTGTCAAATCTATATATCTCAAAACACTAAAATCTTACAAACAGGTGAAGAAAGTAAAGATATTAACAAGGGAGAGCTATTAATTGCTGATTAATTCATTCTATGACTGTGCTTATAACACTCTTCTAAAAGACTTAAAAATCACATATCTTTGGAAAGAATTGCTGCCTCTTCTTTCCACACAGACAGCTAGGAATGGCTCAGAAGTGAGTGCAGCCTGGCTTTGTCCATTCTATGCTGCAGAATTTACTGGAAATTGTCTACAGTCTACTTTCAGCTTCTCCCATCCAAGGGCATAAGAGGCCTATGGAGAAGATGTCTATTTGTATACGCTAGATCACAAAATTGCTCTCAGTCTGTTTATTTATTGTTGAAATTTAGATAATTTTGTGAGCAGAGGCTATGAATCTGGTTATAAAGAATGTGAATAAAACAGATGTCTGTTGAAAGACAAACATATCAAACAACCTTCTGTGAAGATGACCTGAAGCTAACATTCCTCTAAACAAAGTACTTACTAGTAAAAATATACATTGTTTACTATATTGCATATGCAGAGGGTAGAAATGAAAAAGAACCAGAATTTTTCACAGTGCAGACTCCACTACAGTTGCTTCTAATTCAAAAATTTCTGTATTCAAACTTACCACTTTGTGGCTAGAAATTCTTTGGAATTATGCCAAATAGCATTCATTTTTCAGCATTTTTAGGATGCTGGAATATATTAGAAAGTCAAAAGAAAATATCTTCTTTTAGAATCAGCATAATAAACAATGCACTAAATAGCTAAAGGTTATGAAGTTGTGATTCTTGTTTTGGGCATTTTTTTTTAGGGTTTTTTTTTTTGTTCTTTTTCATGTCTGAAAATGTGGTCTGCTATAAAGCAGGAAAAGTCATTTGTGGGACAAACATTACCTGTTTCACCCTAGTTACAGCCCTGAGGTGGACATACATAACACATTCTTAGTCAAGTAGCCCAGTAACTCATAGATTTGTTTAAGCATATAAGTATTCACAGGAGCTACGAGGCTATAGAACAAGGCCTTTCTTTTCTTTTTTAGAACCACAGAATTTAGTATATTCTAAATATATTCTTGTTATGGAACAAAACCAGATTTTCAGAATTCTGCTACCCAGTTTAAAGATTTTTTTCAGGCTGAAATACAGAACATAAGCTTTCTGTCATTTTAGGAGACAGCATTGCTTTTTGTGGTAAACCAGAAAAAAATTGTGATTTCTCTATCTCAGCTCAGAACCTTCTGCTATTATTTTCCTTCAAGCTTAATTTTTAATTTAATTTTATCGCACATGATTAATATACAACAAGGACTAATTGCTAAATCTCTTTTGAAGAGAACATATTAGAAAAGAAGTTGGCTGAAGGCATCCAGAACTGGCTTTATGAGTTAATTATAGAAGAGACCACTCTAAGGGTTCCAGAGGGACTATTTGAGTTTTGTCTGCTAATAGAACTATTATTGTTCTGAAGACCTTACTGTACAAGTGAATGAGAAAATAAAGCTGAGAGGATCTGCACTTCGATCATTTTTTCTCTTCCCACCTACATGTCTGGTCTTTGGAGGCAGAGCAATCCACTGACAAAAAAAAGAGAGGCACTATGAAAAATTACTGTAAATTAATATCATGTAACACCTCCATGACCAAAATGTTACATGTTTAACAAAGGTGTTTTGAAGAAGCTCACAGTACTATACAACGTGTTCACTGTAACTGAAGCAAAAAGAGCTACTCAACCTCCCATTATTGCCTCTAAGTTATCATTAGAATTGGCTTAGCCGGTTTGCCTTACTGAACAAGTAGCCTGAAAAATCTTTCTTGTGACTGAGACATTCAGTGTGATACTGACACAAAGCATATTACCCTTACCTGTCCTGGCCAAATGGATAATTTTTTGAACTGTCTTGGCTTACTGGACAGTAAATTAGTCTAAATGGCTTTGCAAGGAAATCTCTATTACAAGACAGGGAACAGTCTGTTACAAATGAATAATTCTATTGAAATTGAACTGATACCTGTTTATTCGATCTGGTAATGACTGATCAGTACAGTTTTGTAGAAGACTAACTTCCATTTAATATCTTAATTTCAGTAAAAACTTCAGAGCAACATATTTTTTTCCTCGAGAGACTAGCATGTTATACCTTATGGTTCAATTTAATCTAAATCAGGATTATTTTTGCAGATGATGCCTGCATTAAAACTACAGTAGTTTTGGGAATCAAGGTCAGGAGCCTTGTAACTTTGTGCACCCTTATTGTCAAGCAGGCTCTAAGAACACTGATTTTCGCTGTCTAATTTTCTTGGGGAGTTCTACCCCTCACTCTTTATAGGATCCAGCCTCTCTAAAATGTAACAGCCAGTGGCCACCAGATTATTTTTTTTTTTTTTTGTCCCAGAAAGAAAGGAGAAGCAGCTATCCATTGTAAATTTCTGCTTATTTAATGGAAAAGTTGTCTGAGCAGAACACCCAGTTTCCGTTCTATCTGTCTTTAGTATGGCAGAGTTCAAAATATATCTTCTGCATTTGAGATTTCTGAAAAATACCTGGCCATCTGCATCTTGGGCTGGGAGGGAAATAAAAAATTGGAATGTTATTTCTCTGTGTTTCTTGTGAACATAGTTCCACAGTACAGAAAAGAGATTTTAGATACAGACAGCATATACAAGCAGGACCTTAGCTTTTAACTGAATGATCTGTGTTCTGATATTTGCCCCTGGGAACTTTCTGTTGCTATTTTAAAAAGCCATCAGATACTATATTATAATACATCATCACAGTGTGTAACATGTACTAATTATTTTTCTAAAAAATTCTGTGTAGAATGCCATGGAAATCTTGTTTTCACAGATGGGTAACTAACGTTAATTAAAAGAAAACAAACAAACAAATAAAAAAAAAAAAAAAAAAAAGGACAAAACACCCAAAAAACCCTAACAAAAACCAAACCACACAAAATGATCAAAAAACCTCTTTCACTATTTTGAAGAAGTAGTTGGTTTATAAGTAGCCAGATTCTTCACTATGGTTGAGGTCTCCTGTATTGAGGTGTATTGCTTGATACTTAAATAATTGTCCTGGGTTCAG
>NW_009934012.1:2405-19852 GCF_000696875.1 Nestor notabilis | reverse complement strand
CCTTCTTAGTAGCTGGTGCAGTGCTGTGTTTTTGACTTTCAGTCTGGGAACAACGCTGATAACACCGATGTTTTTAGTTGTTGCTAGGGAATGTTTACTCCAACCAAGGACTTTCTCAGTCTCATGCTCTGTCAGGGAGAAGGGGAAGCTGGGAGGAAGCAGAGACAGAACACCTGACCCAAACTGGCCAAAGGGGTATTCCATACCACAGCACGTCATGCCCAGTATATAAACCTGGGGGGAGTTACCTGGAAGGCCAGATCGTTGCTCAGGTCGGGCTGGGTATTGGTTAGCAGGCAGTGAGCAATCGTATCCTCTCCTCTTGTTATTTCCTTTATCATTCTTTTTATTGGTGGTAGCAGTAGTGGTTTGGTATTATACCTTAGTTACTGGACTGTTCTTATCTCAACCTGTGGGAGTTAGTTACATTCTTTTGATTCTCCTTCCCATCCCTCCAGGAGTGTGGGGAGGATGAAGGTGGGGAGTGAGTGAGCAACTGCACAGTTCTGAGTTACCAGCTGGGCTTAGACCATGACAGTAATGAAGAATACATAAATGCTGAGAATGAATATGTTATTGTCATGTCGTTGTACCCATCATCAGAAAGGTGAGGCACTCAATTAAAATTTCATTTCAGTTTTTGAAAATCCAGTTTGAGGAAAAAGTGAAAGCATGTTGCATGTGACTTCACAGGAAAACTACTGCAACTTTGCCCTCAATAACAATAAAGACAAAATGCCATTGATTTTTCCCAGGAGGAGATCTACAGATCAGTATATAAAACATCACGAGATTTTGACCTTTTTTAAATGCAGGGTAGACTGGCTATAAGATTGCCACTATTTTCCTGTAACAAAGATCTCACTGAAATTTGGAAAAATTCTTTTAAATTTCATCAGTTATTAATATAGCATACCATCCCTCTCCATCCATGCTGCAGAAAGAATTAAGATTGTATTTTAACCACTGCAGTCTTTAAAGTAAGCTTAAATGTCAAAGTCAATGAATATATATTTTTTTAACTGAAGCTGCTACAAATTATTACTTTTTCCAGCACAGAATACATTACAAATGACTCTAGTGTCTAGGCAAATATTTCTTATATGTAAGAAACAGACAGTTTCCTGAAGAAATTTCCCTTAATTTTTGTAAGATAGTATGTGCAGTACCCTCAGCCTAACCTCTTCTTCTCAGCTTGGCTTTGTCAGGAAGAATTATTGACATTCTTGGAGACTGGCAATATTCACAGAATATACAGTAGTGTTTACTTTAAAAAATGAAACTGTTCAATCAGAGAAGGCAGAGAGCTAGGACTTTCATCTAAGCCAAAGTCATCTCAATGGGAACTTTCCTGCCGTGCAATGCTCCATATTCTAAATTGTTGCCATGCTGTGCCTGTCTTATTTTTAGGTAACAGATGCAGCTCATTGCTTGGAATACAATTTAAGGATTTTTATAATAGAAGTATGAATTATTAATCTGCCTTTCAGTTGTAACTTTTTGTGTATTGTAGCTTAGTAAATAATGATCAGGAAGAAATCAACAAGCACGCTATGGTATGTTTCCTAAAATCAAACAGGTATGACAAGAAAGTTAACAGAGGTAGTGCCGAGACAGAGTGCAGGCTTAGTGACCACAGTAAAAACGTGTATTTGCTGCCTCTTAGGAGCAAAGTATTTTGCTGGAAAAAAATATATTCAGTCTGAAAGCCTTCAATATCTCTGTAAGAGTCAGTATCATTCAAGCAGTGTATAACACAATTCTTATGTAGTGTTTCATGTAAAAAAAAAAAATTGAAACTCTGCGCTTATAACCATTTGAACAGACTTGATTGTGAGAGATTTTTAATTTTACATAGTTTACATTTATATCATAAAATCATAGAATAGTTTGAGTTGGAAGAGTCAATCCAAAGACAAAAACATGCAACTTTTTAAGAACTCCAAATGAGTTTTGCATTGTTTTCAGTCAACATTATTTTTATGGATTATCACAAGCTATCATTATTGTTTGTTTTTCTGAACTCATAAAAAATTGTCAACTTAAGGCCTTTTATGAGTTCCAGCTGAAACAAACACAAAGCTTCACATTAACTTCAACAGGCTTCGACTAAAGCCTTGAGAAAGTAAAAGGAGAATCCAAACATTCCCAAAAATTTTTATCATGAACTTGTGTAAGTAGAATTGTTCTAATTTATTAGTATTATCCAAATATTACTAGATCACTTGTTGGAAACTCTAAAAGGCAGATGTTCCTTAGCATTACACATGCATAGATATGTGCACACAAATGCATGCATATGTGCAAATATCGAAGCTTGTTGATGCAGGAACACCATAAGAGGAAGAACTTCCTCATAATATGATATCATTAAAAATATATCATTAAAGATATTCTGAAAATGACAAAATTAAAGAAAGCCCTAAACAAAATTTTTTAAAATCTCACCACCTTGGAATGTATGACAAGGAAATATTGCTGGATTTGTTTGATGCCACAAGTCAATTACAAAAACGAGATGAAAGAAACATAGATTTGTCAGAAATTTTATCTAAGTATCTTAAGCTTTGTTAAAAAATAAACACAGCTGGCTGTATTTTTTATCTAGCCATTTTAGGCAATATAGCTTAAGGCAGATGTTTACTGACTGTTCCACAGCACTTCAAACTCCAGAACTCAGCATGGTGTTACATTGTCATTTGAAATACTCTATTGTCTGTAATGGGTAAGATCAAAATAAAAAACAAATAAAAATTTTAACTGACCTTACTGTGAGTCAAAGCAAAGTACTTGTCCCACTAATTTAGTTGTTGAGCATATAATCAATATTTTTTGTATTCTACAGAATTCTATTATATCCTTTAATAATGCCTTAGCACATAGTAACTTTATAATTTTATGATATTTTTATAGACTCTGATATTAACATAGGCTGATATGTAATGCATCTTTTGTGCAATTAAATGAGCACACCACAGCTCTAAAGCATGGTGCTCTAACTCTAGTAGACAACGTTTTTATAGAGGTCATGGTCAAAATCTTAAAACATTGACCACAAGTCTCAATTTTATGCTGATTTCTGATTAAGACTAGCTGGTGACCAGTGAATTAATTTTCACTTCTGCTGTATATCTAACACCACATGGGGATCAAAATCATTAAGGAATTAACAAAATGAAAATTGGTTCATTCAACTGAGTCTTATTGAAGCCAGGTTTTCAAAACACATGGAAAAAATTTATAAATGTAAGTTTTCCATACCAACAGGACAAGAATAGTCCTGGTGACCAGGTATCGTAGCAGAACTATAGATTTATAATTAAGGCTTATAATGTATTGCATATAAAACACTGAGCAGAAGTGGTGCTATAGTCCTTAAAACTTCTGTCTTTCTGCTAATCTTACATTATTGGTAATGTTGAAAAAAGATAAGAAAACCCTGAAAATATTTGATATTTAGAGAACTTAAGCTCATATGTATCCCAATAACAAATGAACACCTGTTCTTAGAATTCTGTCTGAGGCAAGGGTGTTTCAAAGCTGTTTTGCATTTTATTCATTTCACATCAAATGCATCTGATAATCTTTTTTATTATTCGGGGTAAAGAGTGCTTGAATACTCCCACAAGTTTAGAATTCAAATGTACATGCATGAGTTTGGTTACAAAGTTTGCATAAAATCCCCTCAGGGTGTTTGTAGAAATTTCAGTTCAGAGCAAGGTATGGATTTTCTGCATAACACTTTCTTACTTTGTTTTGCAAATCTTTACCAGCAAATTTAATACCCTTATTAAGAACTAACAGTAGCAAACATTGGATATAGAAGGAACTGACTGAATTTAATGATCATGGCAGAAGACACACTGAAAGCCTTGAAATCTCCCTCTTCCACACTTGGTATTTTCTTGAGTTAACATTAGCTTAAGGTTTGCTCTCAGTAGAGGATGGTCCCAGCTTTTTAACACTTACAGATCTGTGAAGCATAGCAGTACTCTGCCCTCACCGATTTCCTTTGCCAGATTTGCTTACAACATGCTTTCCCATAAACTGCATGAAGTCTAGGTAGAGCTACTCGTTTCACCTCTCTATTCTGCAAGATTGTTTTTGTGTAAGAGCAATCCACCACCACCACCTGAATCTTCAGCTGGCCACTGTCTCAAGCTTGTTTTGTGGCCATGAAATGCTCTAAAATAGATTTAATGAATAGTAGTAACTCTCAGAACTTCTCTCATTATTCATAAACAGTCCTGTTTTCACACAGATGCCACAAGCAGTTTGAGACTCCCAGTAAAAGAAAGATGCTTGACTGTCCTTGCTGAGAATCTGGTCAGCAATGCCCTTATGCTGAGGTTTCCATTTAGAGCTGCCTTCATTTAAAAAAATCACAGCAAGCAGCAGCAGCAATGCAGACTTCCTTCTGGTAAAGCATCACCATCGCAAGCTCACAAATACATCCTAAAAATATGACAGCATCTTTTTTACCCTGACTCACTGTGTTTCAATAAATTTTAATATTTGTCACAAAACATAGAAATTCCTAACCACATGGAAGAGCCCTAAGACCTCTCTAATCAAAATCTAATAGTTACCTTCATCTCAGAAAAAGAGCTCTACAATTTACCTATTGATCTACCACCATTAAAAAAGAAAAACAAAAAAAGTTTCCTTAAAAACCTCCTTCACTGGAATCATTACCCTTTAGCCTTATCAAGATTCTCTGCAAGATTTTCGGATTTTGCACAGGGATGTGACAATAGTAGTTCCCAAACTAGATATTTCATTGAAAACATAAATGAAATATAAACAAAAATTGTACTAAAAGCTACAGTGTAAAAGATATAAAATGATGCAGAGAAGCTTCGAAGTGCTAATGCCTTCAACAGACCACAGATGGAAAGAATGACAGCCTTTGTTCATGATGCATACCTGCTCTGTTCCTTCCATTTCTTCTGAGAAACACTTAGCTCTCAGAATGAATATACCAGGAAACCAAGCACCTACCAAATATTACTTTTTTAGATCAACTTTTTTCCTTTCTTAATTGTCCACAATATTTCACCTATCAATACCCTGAATTTCCACAGAGATAAAAAGAAACAATCTAGACAGGATCCTCCCCCCACAGTAAAAATAGTAACTGCACTATGCCATTAGAGCAGCCAGAGCCACATTTATTCATTTCACACTTGGTTTCTGGAGGAGACTGGTTTGTTTCTGTCCCTGGAGGAAGAGCCTGGTATGAGGTTTGAAACGTCAGGGATAATTAAGACAAACTGTGCTTTTTTACCCCAACAAAGGAAATATATCTCTTAAAATAACTCCCTACTGAAATCTCTGAACAAAAAACAGCCCAGCACTGTTGAGGTAGCTTACAATGCTAAATCAATTGTCAGCATTAGCAAGGCTCTGAACTGGAGCATCTTACAGTTTCATTGCAATTCAGCAACTACCGTGCTACCAGCAGGTACAAGTACAGATAGAATGCTGAATAGTAAGATATGAAAGCACAGGTATGGGAATCAAATAAAAAAACATACAGCAAAGATGTTTATGTCTTCAGAAACTGAAAGTATAATTACTGTAAGGCCAAAGTTTAGAGCTCAGAGGCATTCAATATAATTTCTCATTCAGCCATTTTAGCGTCAGTAGACTTTAATCATTGTTGGAGTTCATGTCCACTTAAGAATTGTGTAAATTACTGTCTTCTGTACAGCCAGTTCCCCACTGTACCATAAAAACATCTCTAAGAAACACTGAGCAAAACTGTCTGCCAAATTTAACTGGTATCAGACCTTGGCTTCACCTCTGTCCACCGTTTTAAGACAGAAAGATAATGAATAATTATTTGGATCAATATAGTTGCTTATTAATCTATCTTTAGGACAACGGACAAGCTCAATTGTTTAACTTGTTTTCTTTTGTTTTGTTTTTTTCCTTAAAAAGGTTCCCATTACACTGGTATTCCAGGTTTTGTAGTCTTTTTGGAATTACCAATGTAACATTAATCCCCTTACAAAGCTTTTGACAGTAGAAACAGTGTCTGCCTCTAGTTTTCTGGGTATTTTTCCTTAATTCTTAAATGTATTAAACATTGGAATAGGTTGCCTAGAGAGGTCTTGGGGTCTTCTTCCCTGGAGATATTCAAGAGCCATCTGGACACAAACACAAGCAATGTGCTCCAGGTAACCATGCTTGAGCTGGGAGGTTGGACTACATGACCTCCAGTGATCCCTACCAACCTCAACCATTCTGTGATTCTGTGATTTTCTTGAACTAATAGGTTATGTAGTTTACTTTTTTTTTTTTTTAAATGTATGTTTTAGTCTTTTTTTTTTAATGTATTATCAGAGTGAAGAGTTATTTTTTTCTCTGACACCTGCTTTTTGACTAATGCTACGTAATGTGGCTGGAATTAAATGGTATTTAAGGTTTCTTCCAATCCTAGCCATTCTATGATTTTATGATTCTATAATAAAGACGTAAGGAAACATTGATGATGAGGGCACAGTGTTTTGTAAAAATAACTTTTCTATGACAGAATGCAATTTTTAATAACATGAAACACCTGAAGACCTAACATAGACAAAGACAATATGCCTTTGGATATTAAATCCCTATAGTGAGATGGCACCTAAATGAGAATTTTGAGGACTTTTGCATTTGGGAGTCTCATATCAGAGGAGATATCTCAGTCTGCCAGTGGATCTGGCCCCCAATAGCTTTGTGCTTGATGTCTCCAATCCTAAAACTATAGCCTTGCAACAGTTGCTGGCATCACAACAGTTTGGTGTGAAAAGAGTGAAAAAGCATACTAGTACCATGGTAACAAGGATTACCTTAGGTAGTGATGGGATCTGAAACTACCTTAAGTGTTTTTCAGGCTTCATAGTGTTTACCTACTTTCCTCATCAGAAGCATATCCAAGTCATGTCATGTTTAAGAAACTAAAATCATGACAGGTCTCTGTCGTGGTTTAAGCCCAGCCGGCAACTCGGAACCATGCAACCGCTCGCTCACTCTCCCCCCTTTTCCTTCCTCCCCCCGCTCCCGGAGGGACGGGGAGGAGAATTGAAGGAATGTAACGTAACTCCCACGGGTTGAGATAACAGCTCTCCAGTAACTAAGGTATAATACAAACCACTACTGCTACCAATAATAATGATAAGAGGAATAACAAGGGAAAAGGACACAACCGCTCACCACCCGCCGACCCATACCCAGCCCGACCCGAGCAGCGATCTGGGCCTTCCGGGTAACTCCCCCCAGTTTATATACTGGGCATGACGTGCTGTGGTATGGAATACCCCCTTGGCCAGTTTGAGTCAGGTGTCCTGTCTCTACTTCCTCCCGGCTTCCCCTCCTCTCTGGCAAAGCATGAGACCGAGAAAGTCCTTGGTCAGAGCAAACATCACTTGGCAACAACTAAAAACATCGGTGTTATCAGCATTGTTCCCAGACTGAAAGTCAAAAACACAGCACTGCACCAGCCACTAAGAAGGAGAAAAAATGACTGCTGTAGCTGAACCCAGGACAGTCTCCTAATTCTTATTAATACTTCCCCTTGAAATATGCAGAATACCATTAGCAGATATATATGGCACACCCACACATACCGCTGTAGCTGTACTTGGATGGGTCAGATATGACTGAGTGCTGTGGGGGTGCAAAAAGAGGAGAAAGCACATTAAGTTTACAAGTGTTTCTTTCATGTCTGACTGCACTCATTTTTGTAGCATCTACAAATGGTGCTGGAAAGAGGAATAATCTGGAATCTGATTCTGAATGAAGAACAGCAATACTCGTCTAAGATGTAAAGTTTGGCTTTAGAGTTCATGTCATTCTTAGCAATAACCTTTCCAGCAATATGAAGGAAAACATTAGCACAGTCCTGGGAATTGTAAGTCATAAAACCATGACAAGGTCTTTTCCCCCACCTGCTGAATACAGCACATAGTTCCCAGATGTGAGTAAAAAGATTTAAAAAATACCTAAAAGAAGGCAAGAAAAGAAAGTTGGTTATGTAGGAACACCTTTACAGAATAAAATCTTTTCTGATGTTGCCTTATACAGGGAAATACCCAGTTACAAAACACAAGAGCTAGTGAAAAAACAGCATCTTTGGACCAGATATTTACAAGCAGTAGCTAAAGACATCAACCAACCTGTACCTGGTACTGATAGAAAGAATACTAATAATGACGTGATGTGACATCCTCAGGTCAGTTGATGATTCTGGGGGAGGGGTGATGGCATTAACCAAGGAAATCAATTAACCTGTCAGCTGGAAAAAGAAATTGAAACAACAAAGCTGACAAGGTTTAGGCTTGTATTAGAGTGAGTATTAGAGTGAGTATTAGAGTGAGTGTGACTGCGAGGAGTTAGAAGCAGCCATATACAAAACAATGTGTGATATACAGGCTATATCACTGGCCGCAGATTTAGGGACAGAACTGATTATTTCTGACAGAGAAAGGAGAAAAAAACAATAATAAAAGAAAGGACAAATTGACATATTCTGTATTATTCAGAATGGTCACAATCCAAGTACTGGGACATAGTATTGCTCTTTGAAGAGCAAAAGAGAAGGAAAATAGTGGTTCAGATGGAGAGATGTCCCTGTGGGAAAGACAATTCTTTGAAATTGTCAGGCTTACCTTGCAAGCTCCAGAAGGATTCAGATGAAGCTAGGAATGCACCAGTGCTTGATGGATAATTCCAGGAGACCACTGTTCTCTTTGCCAATGCATATTCTTTAATGTTTTGGCAGCTCACAGTGGCTCTTCCTAGCAAGTCTTGCTTCATATAAATCACCCTTGAAAAATTCTTATGAAAGCTTACCTGCCAATTACAAAATGTTTTCTCTCTGGCATTATCATAAGTTCTGAATACAGATTGTCTGAAGCTGGCACTGGAACAATTTATCCCAGCAGAAACCATTGCCCCAGATTTAGTCCATGACAGAAATGTCATTAGAAGTATCTTATGCCTGAAATTATCCATCCCTAACCTGAGAATAAACTATGCAGATGTGGTCATTATCCTGAAATCAAATATTGTGAACACAGTACAGATGGATTTAAAACTAAACTTAAAACAACCTATTGTAAGAGATACAGTTACAATAGCCAAAAATTGCTAATTTTGCTGTACAATCATTGTAGAGATTTTAATCAGGTTTTTATGTATTTGGGGGCTCAAATTAAATTAAAACATTTTATTGCCTCATTCTGCTGTCTTACATACAATCAGAGATATTTTTTATACCAAAGTCTTCCTGTGTAGGAAAAGCTCATCAATTTAAATTATGAAAAATCCATCCTTAGGGTCATTGTTTCAAAACAGTTTGAATATGGCAGCCAAACTTTTTTAAGTGTTATCAAGTGTCATTGCATTTCACAGGCTTTTCATGCACAGTTCTGTCTATATCAAAACAGTTGGTCTCCTAAAAGTGTGTCTAAGGGCAAAGGTTCGATACTTAATGGCCTGCAATTTCTTTATGTAATGAGGAAAACGAACATACGGTTTAGTTCAAAGCCTGATTGTAGTTTCATGGTGTTGATGGTTTTTGTCATTTAATCAAGTGAACAAAGAATGGAAAAGTATATGTATCTTCTGAGGCCAAAGAGAATTCACTGAAAGAGTAGAGGACAACTAAATACTTGCAGATGTCACCTATATAAAACCCCATCATGTCTTGACTTTCTATCTGGGGACACGATTAAGGCATCCAGCAAAATTTGTCACAACCTTAGATAGTTCTTATCATTGGCAAGCCAATACTGACAGCAATTTATTATCTGCTTGATATGTTCTACCTGCATTAGTTTGCACATTTCTTATTAGGAAAAATGAAGTATGTCATTTGTGAACAGACATAGTGTCTTCAGAAGAAACACAATCATGTTATCTGAAAAACAATAGCCAAGTGTCTCATGCCAGGGGGAAAAAAAAAAGTAGGAAAAAAGAATCCATTGAAGATTAAAGATGATTTTTTATGCTGAAACGGTACGATGTGACCATGTCCTTTAGACATTGTCTTATATCTGGAGGTCTGTAGGGGACAAAAACTAACCAATCTGTTAAAGTGAACATTTCCATTCTTTGCATATTCAAATGCACTTTTAATGAATGTCCATCTCGTTTTTGGAAACATTACAATTGGCATTGTCATAAGCAGATGGTATAAAACTGTGATTCTATCAGATACTAGGACAGCATTCTGAATTTATTTTGAATTCAAATGGTCTTTAGTATGTGCAAATCATTAAAGTGTCAGTCTATGCCTGAGGAGTATAAGGCTTACTTCAATATTTTATAGGAGGGATTTTGATCTATGATTTATCAGTCAACAGACAGCACTAAGGGCAAGGGTTTTTTTTTATTTTGAATCAATTATCCTCTTGGTAGATTGTGGGTTTTTTCTTTTTATTTCCATTTCTGCCATTGAAGAAAAGTTTGGTATATGCCTGTCAAGTTGAGTGACCAGCCATATAAGTAATATAAAATGCAGGTTTTCTTCTGAACTGAATAAAATATTTGTAGGGCATGAACAGTTGGACATAGCACTGTAATTTTTATTTGTAGGTACTGTTCAACCCTGTCACATACCTGACTTTCTCTGTTTTCCTCTCCTATGCCATTTAAAGCTGCTTTTCTTTTTCTTCTTTTCTGATACATATAGATTATGTAGACAAGAATTTGACAAGCCAAACAGTTTTCCCATTCTTGGCATTTGCATCCTGAAATGTATAACAAATCATTGCAGTCAGTATATACTTTTACCTTCTGCAGCTATGTCTAACTGAAAAACATTAGGAGAGGTGAGGAGTGCTACAATTGCTACTTTCTTGAGAAAGCAAATAATCTGAAAAACCAATATCTGAGTTTCAGATTTTATAACAAGCCTCACTCTTATTTTTTTCTGAACAATTCAACAAAAGAAAACGCTAGCAAGCATATAATGTTGTTGCTTCTTAGCTAAGCACCTGTAGTTCTGAAATAGCATTACATGACTTTCAGATTTTACAAGGAGCTGTGCCTGCTGAAGAAACATTTTACAAATCAGTGTGACTCAAAAATTCTCACCCACCCATAGAATTGTGCTAGAGACATTTCTTATTCGGATGGATATCTCCATCTTTTGTATATGTAGATGCTGAGGGCTTTCTGGGAATTCTTAGGTGTTGAATTGGAGCACCTAAATGTCCTATATTCTGACAAGATGGAATAATCTTGATGAGGGTTTCCTAGGAGCACTTTTGCAAAAGTCCTTTTAGGAGCAGAAATATCATTCTGTCATCTTAAGTTCAAATTGCCTAGAAGAGACAGAAAATAAAATAAGCAAAGGACAGACAAGTTGTTAATCCTGTGAGAGAATATAAGAACTAGGAGCATGCTCTCATTGTGTTTCACAAACTTTTATTAACTTCTGATGACACTCCAGCCTTCCAGGTAGTTCACAGTAAAGACAGAAAGAGGTTATGATCTTCTAAAGACTAAAATCCATCAGCCAGCTGCAATCATGAAATAAACAGGTTACATCATTAAAAAAATTGCTGCATCCTAAGACACGTGATGTGAGACTCTGCAGTGATACGAAGTTAATTAAATTCAAACCAATATTGGATTGGAAATCTTCCTTGTCTATATACAGCCAAAAGCATCAGACATCCTAAAATAATTCTCTTCCTTTGGATTATGCAGGCAATACAAGGATCATAGAATCCAGTAATGTGTTCAAAAATCCCCTCTGAAGCAATAAAGACTCAAGTGAACTTAAATTTAATTTCCCATCCATCCTTTGTACTTTCTGTAATGTTCTTGAGAAGTCTCTACCAGCAGCTGATCCCCCTGGCTGATGGCTGTCAGGATCTGCATGCAACCGACAGATTTTTTAAGATTGTGCAATTTTATTAAGACACGTAACTGTGTGTGACATAAAGGCACATAACTGGAAAGATATTCTTTCCTTCTGAACTGTCCCCTATTCTGAAGCACCCATCCTAAGTGCAGAATACCCCTTCTTAATGTGAGATACTGTTCATATGAGGCTTCCCCTTGGTCAAAATGCTATTATAAAAAATACATTATTAAGAAAGAGTTTGGGTTTATGTGTTTTCTTCCTTTCAGTGACAACAATGTGTAGCTGTGTGTGTCATCCACATGATGAATCAATCATATGCAGCAACAAACCTAGTGATTTCTATAGATCACAGTCTTGTAGTGTGAGATCTATGTCTTCAGCACCACTGCAAAAAAATAAAACTGCTTAATAGCATTAAGAAACTCAAGTTTTAAACCTCACATGCATAAAGTTTCTGTAAATCCTCTTGTGGTCACAGAAATGTTAGTATGCTAAAATATTAACTTTAGAAACCCCAAAAGAAAATGAGGTCTTTGTTTATTTTCTTTCATGCATATATGCTTTTCCATTATGCTGCAATAATAAGAACAACAGCATTTATTTTGAAGCCTCACTACCAAAACATTGGTAAGTTGTTGAGTTTTAAAGATCTTAAAAAGTTTTTTATAAATGCACATTTTTCAGCGTAGATAAATGCCTGGTAAATACAGTTTTTTCATATGGATTTCAGACACATTTTATGCACATTATTATGTGAACATCTGTTATGATCTGGATTTCACCATAGGACAACCTGGATTTATCCATCAGTTATGAGGACCAGTTTCTGGTTTATGGGAACTAAAAGTCTAACACATTGCAAAAGATTATGAAGAAAAGTAGGAGGCATAAAAGAAAAGGGCTAGCTACAACAATAAAAGTCTAAGATATGACTGTGAACATTCCCTGATGTGAATCTGTGTAATGTTCAGGCTGACTTGTGAGAGATACGAAATGTTATGGTGCTGCTGCTATGTCCTGACTTGTATTTTTATAAGTATTTTTTCACCTCAGTGTTCAGAATGCAACTGTGCACATTTCTGTAATTCTGGTGCTGGCACTGTGCTTTCAGACATATTTTATATACATCAGTGCACTGGTATGAATATTTTTTGAACACTAACTCAGGTTTTGTGGGTGCTACTGTATATTTCTGCTACCGCTGCTAGCTTTGCACTTTTCATGTGACTCACAGTTAGCTTTCATTTAGTTTCCAATCCATTTTTGTTAATTACACATATCTTTCATCAGAAATTATTTGAATGTAAAGTGAGAGGAAACATAATGATAGTTTTGTGAACAGAGTTCTGTGGAACATATTCTTAAAGTTTTCTTGACGCCCAGATGTGTATTTACATGTATGCAATTTATCTTGTGTATGCACCATAGAAGATGTTAGGAAACTAAGATTAGTCTTTAGAAATACTATGATATACTTCTATTGAATTTTCACAAGATCTTGAATATGAAACTGAATATGTAGAAGTCTGGAGCGGCATTAGATAATTCATGTCTCTCTAGCTGAAGGTACCAATAAACACATCCTGCAAATATATCCTCATATGACTTTCATTTTGCCAGCACCATGTCTTGGCATAGCTGATAATTTACTTATGTGTATGTAAGAAGGAAAAATAAAAGGGAATTATAAAGAAAATTAGCCTCATTTTCATACCCAAAACATTTGCAATGCATCTTTCCCTGTGGGCTGAAGGTACACTATGACTGCAAAGATTTCTAGCACTGCTCTCAAGAGCCTGAGGGGGATTCTAGCACAGCACCTGCTCCTCTCTTTGATTAGGTATAGCCAGCAGTTCCCATGCCTTTAGGCTGCATCTCTCTGATTGCCACAGTATACTTGGAAATGTCTTGGTAAGAGACGATGCTTGTGTTTGGGAGTTCGGTTAGTTTCCTCATCCACAGCTTGATCACCCTTAACAGCTTCATTCTTTTAATGGTTTGCTGTGCTTTCATATGTTCATTTTTTTTCTCATTGAGTTATGCTATAACTTTACAATGCTGTTTATCTTCTTCAATATCAGTATTTCAGTCAGCTCTGTAAAACATGGTAAAATTAAAATGTGGGAATGTGCTTCACTTTACTTGAAAAGGATTAAACTGCTTCTGAATTTGGGACCTACAGCCATAAGTCTCTTGACTGCTCTTTAAGGCTTTTTATCTTGAATAAAAAAAGAAGGTCTGTACCTCTACAAGAGATTTTAATGAATTGCAGAGGATAAACCTCCAGCTGTCTACATTCTACAGGCTTCTGGTTTTGAATGATGGTGCTCAGGTGGATGTTAATTTAGGTGATAGAAAGCAACTTGTGTTACTGCACACACTTTTCTGAGAGGCACAGATTTTCTTTCCACTAACTAGATGACAGCAGCTGCTTTTTTCATGGATAGTGAAAATAATTTTGAACAAATAACATACTGGAATATTTTTTACCTTTTTTATCTTTTCAGAAATGACTGTGAACTTAGTGAATAATTCTTTTCTTTTTTATACAGAAATAGATATTTGTTTCTGTATGTTGTTGATGAAAAGAATGCAGTGGCTTGTCAGGATTAAAAAATTCTGCTTGGATCCAGTTGATACATTGCTGATGATGGAATATGCAACTGGATTTACATTTCCAGGTACAAATAAATGATCTTGAGTAGGATTTACAAACTTGAGCTCCATTGCACAGCTGTAATGAAATAAATGTATGAAGTGTGGTTTGAAAGGCTAGGTAATAATAGCTAAAAGCTGGTTTAGCAAAACAGAAAATTAGCAAAGGATTTGGTTTACATGTGAAGGTCTTTCTGAAAAGCCCATCTCATCTTCCTCAAGCTCTCTCTTTAGGTCTAACAAACAATTGGTCTAAAAAAAATTGGTCTAACCTTTCTCTGCAAGCCTTGCCTCATTTAAGGACACTCAGACCATCATAGCTGTAACTCACACTACTGTCAAAACAAGGTAGATATGAACTTTCTTTCACCTTTTTGTTAACCAGATGTTCATAGGACAATACCAATCAACCAAAATATCTGTATTCTGGTGAATTACACCCATTTACCATGATTTTACTTCAGGTTTTGTATATTCAAATGAGAAGTTGTTCTGACAACAGACCTATTCACTATGGTATATGGGGAGAAATGAAAGCACACAAAGTGAATTGATTTAAGCATGACAATGATATTAAAACTTCTTTTAACTTTTACTCAGCTTTATTTTGCTGATAGCACTTGAGAAAAAAACACATTTCTAGTTTCAAAAGTGGACCATCCTTCAGAACCATCCTGCAAACACTTATTAGTAAGTTATGTACTTGTTGCCATTAATAATCCATTACCCTCTGCATAGTGAGCATAATGCCAGGCAGTAAGCGCTTATAAAAAAATAGACCTATTGGCTGTAATTCGTAAGTAGTCTCATTGACCTGAGTAAGCACATGCATAAATGCTTACAGGATTACACTTAAACATTGTTGTCTGTAAGGAATCAGATTGTGTACATCTTCAGTACTCAAGGTAAATATCAACGAAAGATAGCAAAAATATAGTTATCTTTGTGTTCACGTTGTCCTTAAAATTTTATTGTCATAAATGCTTTAACCTATCCCCTTGTAAACCTCTACCAAATAGAAACCACAAAATATTACTAAGTTCAACATCCCCAATGTATTTTCAATTTTTTTTCATATATGTAAGTACCATTTTATGTAACACAAAGTAAAAATCTGCTGTGCTCTCTATCTTCATCTATAGGGAGAAATATGGTTCATGACATTTGAATACTTTCATAATAAACTCTTAAATAATGTTAAGTGTGCCTGCCTAGATACTTCAGCCACAAATAATAAGCTATCTCCTTCACATAAACAGGTGGTGTCTATAATGACTACTTGGGGACATCTACATTTAATGACTGCAAAAAATATGTCTCGGCTGTTATTTTATGGTCTCAGAAACCATAAAACTACTTAAGAGCAACCAGTCATGTTCAAAAACCAAGTTATTCTAAAAGCAGTCATGCTATGACCAATATTTTACAAAGCACAATTAGTGGACGGAAGTACTACTTGAGAAAGTACTATGAAATCAAAAAATGATAAACATGAGGAAAAAGTTATTATAAAACTGTATCTGACTGCTTAGGGTCACACAAAATATCCTTTTCTAAAGTATGAATTACCTACAGATTGAAAGTGAAAATAGGGAAAGAAATACTGTGTGCTTAGCAGTTTATATGATATTTTGTTTCCAGAATGTACAGTAATCACACACCTGCAAAACCAGGTTTTATAATGTGCGTGTGTCCTTTTTTGCACAGTGATGTTCAGAATCTATGTTTTCTTAAAACCTTGAAGGTGAGATTTTTTAATTTAGATAATTGTTCTCTGCAGAGATTCACCCATGCTTGCTTTCTTTTTGTATAGTTCTGTGAAGTTTTGCATCCACATCCTGTTGTGATTCAACTCAGTTTCAAGTGAAAACTCAGATGGACCCAAAATCGCAAGATAACACCAGTGAGAAACTCTTGAATTTCCATGGGTATCACAATTTAAGATAAAACTGAGTGACAGAACTAAATAGACTCAGATACCAAAACACTTGAACTGCACACAGCTATGCACAATTTCAGGCATTACACAATTTCCCTGCTCTGTGGGGTAGATGGCACCATCCAGACAAAAAGGAGGGCAGCTGAGTGTGGCATCAGCCAGCATACACTGCCCATCATCCACCTCTTGCACAGAGCATAACCTTGGTCTCATGTCTCCTGGAGAGAAAAAAAATTTCGCTTGGAATTCCTTATAAAGAAATAAACTAGCTCAGAAGAAACTCAGAAGAAAAGTTAGGAAGAACTGAATTCTGCCTCTGAGTTTAATAGTAGACTTCTCACTGGGAAAGGTATACTTTGAGCTGTTGTTGTGGTACATGAAAGGCAACCAGGAGAACATAGTCTTTCACAGGTTTTTTTTGTGCAAAACATGAAACCAAATTCAGTGCTACATCGTTAGTGTTCTCATATTTTCTGTCTTGTTATCAGTCCTTGTCTGTCCAATTACTCTGTCTTGTGACTGGCAGTTTTCTGTTGCCACTAATCTTTTCCCATTAAGTCACAACTTTGGAGGGTGCTCTGAGAAAGCTGAGGGGTGACCTCACTGCAGCCTACAACCGCAGCAGAGAAGGAAGTGCTGATCTCCTCTCTCTGGTAACCAGCAACAAGATTCAAGGAAGTGGAATGAAGCTGCATCAGGGGAAGTTCAGGTTGGACATTAGGAAGAGGTTCTTCACTGAGAGAGTGGTTGGTCACTGGCACAGGCTTCCCAGGGAAATGGTTACAGCACCAAGCCTGTCAGAGTTCAAGGAGTGTCCGGACAACGCTTCTAGTCATACAGTTTAGTTTTAGGTTGTCTTGGGAGGAGCAGGAATTTGAACTTGGTAACCACCGAATCATAGAATAGTTAGCATTGAAAAGGACCTTAAGATCATCTAGTTCCAACCCCCATGCCATGAGCAGGGACACCACACACTAAATTATGTCGCCC
>NW_009934012.1:1071-1647 GCF_000696875.1 Nestor notabilis | reverse complement strand
AACCGAGCCACACAGCTTGGTGTCGTCGGCAAACTTGCTGAGGGCGCACTCAATCCCACTGTCCATGTCACCGACAAAGACATTGAACAACATAGATCCCAACACCGATCCCTGAGGGACACCACTCATTACAGGTCTCCAGCTAGACATGGAGCCATTTACCGCAACTCTACGTGCAGCCATCCAGCCAGTTCTTTATCCACTGAGTGGTCCCTCTATCAAATCGATGTCTCTCCAATTTAGAGACAAGGATGTCGTGCGGGACAGTGTTGAACTCTTTGCACAAGTCCAGGTAGATTGAAGTTTTATTTTTTTTTTCTTTTTTAAGGTTCTGAGTGCTAGTCCCATCCATGCACAGGCTCCACACACAGTATCTGAAATATATCATGTTTCACATATCCTTCCCAAAGCTGCCTGTAGGACTACCCCATTGTCCTGAAAACAACTGATCAAAATGGTGTCAACCATCCTCAGCAATCCTGTATTTAGTGAGACAGATGTGCTCCTTCCGCAGCATCTAGGCAGCACCTCCAGGACCCATCCTGGCACAGGATGGGTAAGTCAGACCATGAAGGG
>NW_009934012.1:0-212 GCF_000696875.1 Nestor notabilis | reverse complement strand
CGTGTCCTCACTTCCATCTTCTATAAGCTTCTTCTTTCCCCTCTTAAGTTTCCTCAGCAGTTCCTTATCCATCCATGGAGGTCTCATGGCCTTCCTGCTGCACTTCCTTCTAGTCAGGACGTAACACTCCTGAGCATATAGCAGGTGATCCCTGAACATCAACCAGCAGTCTTGGGCCCCCTGCCCTCTAGGACTATATCCCATGGAACCTT
>NW_009934011.1:279525-304598 GCF_000696875.1 Nestor notabilis | reverse complement strand
CCTTTTGGTTTCCTTTTGGGGCGGGGGGGGATTGAATTCTGTTGGGATTTGGGGTTTTATTTTCTTTTTCCTTTATTCTGTTTTTTTTTCCTCCTTCTCCTCCTCATCGTCGTCCACTGTTCGTCGTCGTCTCTCGGTTTCGTTCTTAATTCGTGCCATGTGGCTACATTAGTTGATGTTTTATCGAGTTCATTGGTCAATATTTGACCCATTCTTATTTCAATTTCTCCTTTTTAAATATGTAGATGAGAAAAGCCTCATGATTCTGCCAAAATTTTTATCAACAGCTGTTTAAAGTCTTTGTAGCGTTTAAAAAATATATATATATACATAATTGTTATGTAGTTCCAATAGCTTAGTTTTAAAGACTGATTTTAAAAATGACAAAAAGAGAAAAAAAAAGAAAGAAGCAATTTTGAAGCAGCCCTTGCCGGAGGCATTGGTTCTTTATTATTTGTATTAAATACGAGCTTGCGAACCAATCATTTTACATCTGGTTTTTAAACCTTTAAGGGCACAACGAATGCGGTGCCGCTACTACTTCTTTTTTTTTTTCGTTGTTCTCCTTCCTCGTGTGAAACAACCTTTATTGTGATGTTACTTGTTCTTGTTTAAATGTACAGAAACAAAGGGTTAAAGAAAAAAAAAAAACGTGTTAATATACCTTGTTCCATGGTGTTGTTCTTTTTGGGGGAGGGAACGCTACTCAACACTTAAAAGTATCACAACGCTATTGGACCAGTAGTATTTATTGCTTTAGAAATTGCTTGTTGTATCTGTATGTTGTCCCTTTTTAAATGGTTTTTTTTTTTTCCTCTTTTATTTTTCTTGAAACATTGTATAAAGGTTTTTTGTTCTGTTTTGTTTTGCCCTTAGTGTAAGCATCTTATATATAACAACTCATTTGTACAAGGTTTTTAAGTTTATATATAAATGTGTATATATATATTTTTTTCCGGGATTTTTTGGGGGGTTTTTTTGATTTCTTTTTTTGTGATTTTTTTTTTCTCTATGAAACACAGTTGCCACCAAACGGACATTTCGCAGACGCATTTTGTTCAAGGATCAATAGTGTAAAAAAAAAAATCAATAAAGAATTGCTTTAAAAGCCATCGACACGCAAAAAAAAAGACTTGAAAATTTAGCAAGGGAATCTTTAGCAACCGCTGTTTGAGAAATAGCAAGGTCCAAGTGTCTCCTGTTCAGAACTGCAGCTGAATCCCCTGCGACATTAGGACTGTAGGCTGTGTGCAAAATTCTTCCGTGCCAAAATTCTCAGTGACTTTAAACTTTTCTCCCGAACAACTTTTTCTTGTTAATTTCTTTTTTATTTTTCTTTTCTTTGTTTTTTTGGTTTTTTTTTTTAATGCTGTAATTTTTTTGTTCATCATGTTTTGCTGTGATGTTACATAGGTAGATATGTATGTAGTTTTAATGTCACCTATAACAGACGTGTTTGGTAGCAGATTGTCCGGAAAGCATTTAAAATGAAGAGGTATAAACCCTTAAGGGCCAAATTCTGTATATTAGATTATTCATAAAAGGAAAATCAGACTGCCACTTTTATGTACACTTACTACATACAGGTAGGTAGCAAACTTAAAACAAAAAAAAAAAATCCTAGGCATGTTGATGTTGCAAAAAAAAAACCGCTGTATAAAGCTGAAAAATTGTTCATCTGTTCATTCAGTGCCATTGTAGTTGACATGAAGCGATTGTAAAACTGTCTCAGATTTTTCTCTGGTTTATTAAGATGCTAACTATAACATTTTTTGTGAATACTTTGAATGTTTCCTAACAGTTGTGATGTTACTGTTCCGTTTTATGCTCTTATTCCGATTTTCATTTTTAATGGTTTGGAAGCCATTTTTTGTAATGAATAAATGTTCATGCTGTACAGTATCTGTAGCATGCAGTTCTGGATTAATAAAAGCAACTTAGTATGTGCAGAGAATGACTTGTCAACTCATTTATGCGTTGACTGCACTTTACTCTGGCCAATGAGATTTACAGCCCAAGCAGAAAACTTCCTTGAAAAGCAGTAGTGGAAATCATGGCAAACTGCAGCCAGCTGTAGTTGTGAGAAATCCTGTTTCCTTCGGGTTCCCATGCTACCAGCCTGCTAAATTTGTTTTGCACCAGCTCTCTCCCTGCCCAGCAAGCTTTTGCGTGAGTAGCAGTGGTTGAAAATGTATTTTATTGAAAGCAAACGGCACGTGATTTGGCAACAGACAAGTAGCACATGAGCTAAAGTAATGTCATCCCTCTGTGTGAAGTGATCCTGGCTAGGGGATGGAGACCAGGGCTGATGACACCTTTGATTTCAAAACATCTTTCTTCAACCTGGTGATCCCACAACGTAGGGCTGATGTGTTACAGAGGTCACACAGGAGAGCTTAGGTAGCCCTGATTAGTCAGAGTCTTCCTGCTGGCCTTTGGGTGTATCTTCTGTATAGATTTGGGTCCACTCGTGCATATAACTATGTTATTTTTAATGCAGTGAGCCCTTGCAGCACAGCCCGCTCTTGACACTGAGCATCCAGAATCCACCCCATGCCTGCAGATGCTGCAGGATGAGAATGAACATACACGCAAGGATATTAAGTGGTTGGTTTGATGGGTTCTTTACGTAGGGACTTAAGCTGCATAATTTCCAGGAATCTCTCACAAGTAGATGTCACCTTAGCCTCAGTTGTCTTGGAAAATCTTGGCCATAGTAGTTTCTAGAACGGCACTTGTGGGCGGTCAAATGTGAAGTTCTTGGAGCGGGCTTGTTCCCTGATGTGCCATTTCTCAGGTGGGTAATGCACGTCTCTCAGTCTTGATGAGCTCTGCAGGAAGGGTAAGTGTTCTTCCTGGTATGGGAAAACAGGTGAAGTGATACTCTGCAGAGACCTGGGAATGGGGTCATTTTGGGAAGCCCAGCCCTGGTGCTGAGACCATGCTGTCTCTCAGCGTGGGTTCCAGTAAAACCAAACCTGGCCGCAAAGCAGTTATCTGTTGGCTGCAGAAGGAATTTGCTTTGTAGAGGTGCTGGGGGGCAGTGGGTGAAGCACTAAATAATGGTTAAACAGAATATGTAGTACTTCAAATTGCTACCACTTTGTTTAATGACTAGTTTACAAGCGGAAAGCCTCTTTTTGTTTCAAACATTAATAAAGAGTAGTAAACATATTGTTTCCTATTCCCTATTACAAGGATTAAGTCACAATGTAAATTTTTTATTAGGCCTTGACCCAAGGCCTGGTGCTGGTTTTTGTTGTGGTCTGATGCAACACTCCCCTTGACTTCAGTGGAACACGTCCCCTTGTCACCCATGACAGGAATGCAGCCAGCACGGGTGGTCAGGGGAAAGGATGTTGCTGTGAAGCCTTTGTGGAAGATGCCAAACCTTGCTGCTGTTGGTGGCCAGCAAATTGAAGGTGATGCTCAAATTACTCTCCTGCTATTTAAGGTTTTGAGGGAGTGCATTTTTTTTTCCTTTCTCCTAAATATTTTGACTCCTGTTCGAGCATGGCCATCCATCAGCCAGACGCATGCGCTTCATCTCTGCCGGGGATAACTGCTCACTTCTAATGCAAAACATAGTGCGCCAGGGAGATCTTTGAATGCCATGATTCAAAGGAGACACCATCAAGGTATGATTCATGCATTCAACAAAATCGTGTGTTCTTTGCTCACTGCTTTATTCGCAAGCCTTTGGAAAGCAGAGTCCAAAAACACTGTTCCTGGGTGGATTGGTTTTCCTTCTGTGTGTGCGGAGAGAGAGGCACGTGTTCAAAAGAGATGTTGAGCAGAGCTCATGAGTGGTGGGTAACTTGTGCTGGGTACTCTGCTGTGGAAAACAACTGTATATTCCTGGGAAAGCAACTGCTTGCGTGTCCTGTAGGTTACGCGTTTCCTGTGTCCTTTGATGGGCTTATGCCTTCAGATTTTCCTCCAAATTTCCCTTGCTTAGAGGACCTGAGCTGGATCAAGGACCCTGGGAAAAAGTTCCCATTACTTATATATACTCCCTCTGTGCCCGGAAGTCACAGACAAGGACCCTGCTGGGCCAGGTATGCTGGAAATGCAGTGGAATTACAGCCCTGCCCATGCCCCGTTGGTGTAAGAATGATGTGAGCAGCCGGCTACAGGGGTATGGCCTGATCACTCCCTTCACCCCCAAATCCATGTAAGCGAGGGGAACCTCCAGAGCAGAGTGGTGGCAAACTGGTATGCTCTGTCCTTGTGCCATGGGACAGCATGGGGCCTCTGTACAGTCAGTAATTCACTATAGCCATTGCTTCCATCTGTTTTTATGGGATAAGGCAGGGAAGCAAGTCAATGTATTGCATGTTCAGGAGACATTTATTTTCCATTAGTTTTGTAAATCTCATTTTTCACTTAGTGTATGGAATTTTAAAAAGTTTAAGCAGTTGCTGACTCAATAAAGCAGTGCCACATGGATTTAAGCTTTGCTTAACAGAAAAAAAAGGAAGGGAAAGGCAGGGAAAAAGAGCAGTCATGAGGGTCCTGTTCATGTCATTAGACCATGAAAAGATGTAAAGAGAATTCACAGTAAAATAGCTACATGGACCATTGCAGCAATCATGAAGGCAAACAATCATCATAAAAATGAATGTGTGTGACAGTGCTTTCCCAGCTATGCCTGGTATCCACATAGGAGTGTTTTATCTCCTACGACTTTGGGTAAAGATTTCGGATGCTGTTTTGGGAGAGATGCTCCAGCTGAAGACTAAATTCAGTACAGGACCAACAGTGAACTTCAGTGGTCTTTGTGGGACAGAGAGGCCAAACATCTTGGAGCCTTAAAACTATGACTATGCAAATTTGCTATGAGATTGTGGCAATTGCTGTGTTATAAAAAAAGGGGAGACGGGTACTTTGGCATTCATTTAAAATGTGCTTGGAGAACATCTTGCTTTTCCAAGGCAGGTCAGCTACAAGTGAATGCATCTCAACCTCCCATCATTGTCAATAATGTCACCAGGACTCATAAGGACTCTCTGAGGACAGGAGTCTGCCAACCCCTGGACTGATTTTCTTCAAGGATCAATCCAAACTATTCACTCATGAGTTGCATCCATGTTCTAGGAGTTGCTCTTTTTCTGCATTTAATGTGGGGTGGGGAGGTGTTAGCCTGGACCTCTACGGCAGTGGAGATCATGAAGTCATGCTGTCTGTCCATCTGTTTGACCCTCTCTTGACAATTCTTGAATCCTCTGGCATTTTGAACCAGATTTGACAGCGGCAGTCAAGCTCTCTCAGAGATGATAAAGTCCCTCTGAGTTCCAGGGAAATCTCTGCCGGCACTGAGAGGCTTTCCAGATCCACTGCTGAAGAAAAGGCAGGGAGAGCTCAGCTGTTACCCATTCTCTCTGGCAGCATCCAGATGGCCAATTATCACACATCTACTTCTGGACCAGCATCTGCACTCTTCTGCCCAGCTGGCAGGCCAAGAAGATTAGGTAGGAGATGTGGTGTTGGAGGGAACAAGGGATATGGGAGAGAGTTAAGGGCATAGGGAAAACTGGACATGCTGCAGCTGCAGTATGTAACATTATGTAAGATTGCAGCAGGGAAGTGAGGGGAGGGGAAGGACGATGGGGAGATAGGAGACACATCTGCAGGACACCAGGCCTTGCTAATGGTACTGCTCTGGATAAGTAGATGCCGTGGCGTTACCAGCTCCTCGTCTCAATCCTTCAACTTGGTTGCTCTTACCAGCGAGAAGCACAGCCCCATTTGGGAGTTACCTGCTGGCAGGGGCTCCAGCTGGGCAGGCTGTAGTGCTTGGCCCTCAACCAGAAAGGTCTACCATGTGGGAAAGGCTTGGGGTGTTTCCATGCAGCATGGTGAGGACCAGAGCTGGCTGTGCATAGCAAGAAGGGTGGGGTTTTCCAAAAAAGACGCAAAAGAGATGATTATTTTATTTGCAAACAATCCCATCTGTAGTAGCTGGTTCCCAGGCACCAGCGAACACCCTGGTTTTAATTTTCCTCAGAAAATACCTCATTTGCTCCCTTATTTTGTGTTCCCTTTTTGAATATGCTGCTCGGGTATTTTTGGATCTAACTATATCTTTTTAATCTGCTTCCCCCCCACCCCATCCCTCCTCAGCCCCCGCTGCCTCCCTGCCTGCTCCTCCTTCAAACTTACATAATGGCACATTATACAAAATAGCGAAGCAGGTGGTATTTTTAAAGACAGTGAGTGAGCATTTTTTTGGCCTAAATTTGGAATGAAACAGATGGATTTTAAGACTCTGCTTTTTCTATGAATAGTAACCGTTGTTCTCCGCTGCCTTAAACACCAGTTTCAAGACCACCTCCAGCAACCAATCAGCACTCCGTTATTTAATTATAACTAAATTCTTAGCTCTGTCTGCTGCTACATGGGCAAGTGGGGGGCACTGGATCAACTTCTGGAGCCAGGCAGACTTGCCAACAATAATTTTCCTTTTCCCAGAGGGCTGAGGGGGCCTGGAGCGGGTTCCAAGTTCCTCCTAAACTGGCTGCTCAGTTTGGGCTCCCTGACAGAGTGCTTGAAAAGGGTTATAGAAAGGCAGATAAATGCACTTCTTGTTGCAAGCTTCCCTGACAAGCCAGGCCTCCAGAACAGTGATCTCATTCCTGCCTTATTATTAGTGGTGCCAGATTTTTTCCATTAACAGGTAATTGAGTCGAAACTAAAATAAGCAAAGTTTGTTTTATCCAATGCGTTTTCTTGCTTGCTTGTGAAAGAAAAACACTTTAGAGAGGGGTTTGCTTTTAATGTTCATGGAAATGTATTTACATCTTAGAGATTCCTCTCTGCTTTAGGGTAATTAACCTGACTGGTCTTTTTGTTATTGTTGTTTTGATTTTTAAAGCAAAGACATTGGCAAGGCTTAATTCTTTTTTTTAATAGTTGAAATCACCCATTCTGTGCATGGCCACAAGCCTTACCCCACTCCCATGTGTGTGTGCATTCACCTTGTGTGGTTGACTTCACCCACGGCCCCAGGGGAGAAGCAGGAGCCCAACACGACCGATACTGTGCACCACTCCAGGCTTACAATGAGCTTTGCCTTCCAGAGGGACACTGCTGGGACCAGCCAGTGTCTTTTCTCCCAGCTGAGCAGGGAAACAAAGTGGCTGCCTGTGAAATGCTCATGGTCTTGACAAAGAACATTCTTTGTTGCTAATCCATGTGGTTATGAAGGCAGAAGGGACAAGTGGCAGGTTGTAGATGCCCCATCCCTGGCAGTGTTCGAGGCCAGGTTGGACAGCGCTTGGATCAGCCTGGCCTAGTAGAAGGTGTCCCTGTCCATGGCAGTGGGTTGGAATGAGATGATCTTTAAGGTCCCTTCCAACCCAAACTGTTCTAAGTGTAAAATCTGGGCTACACACCCTCAAGAACAGCATGTGAAATGCTGCAAGCCCTTGGGAAAAAGCAGAGAAATTACTGCTAGTGTGGATGCCCTACCATTTTCTGAGACACCTTTCTGATGCCTCCTAATCTTCTGGTGCTGGGCTGCCATGGGGGAATCAGGGCCACCCTACACATCCAGCAGTTAATTCCCTCTAAAATTCATGGGATTTGTGCCTGGAAGCAGGGCTGTTTTCTCACCTAGCTTGGGCATCAGAGACAGTTGCTTGTGGGTCAGCTCTCACCTTACTGATAGGCAAAGCAAGTGCCTCCTGTTTTCATCCCCAACCCATGCCCTGAAGTAAACAAAACGCACAGAGACTTTGCACCATTTCAGCTACTGGTTTAACAGGAAGCAGTTAACAGTACTGAAGAACAGACAAGTCTCATGTTTGTGGCTTTGTTCTTTTGCTTCTCTTTTGGGTTATCCATGGAGGTAGGTGCCTGCCCACTTTACCCTTGTGAAAGTGGTGCTCTCCAGCAACACTTGGACTTGAGCGCTTTGCCCACAAACTGACATCCTTGTACCAACCACATATTTGTGTGACCTTGGCGATGGAGCAAAGGGATGGGGGCATTGCAGAAGGTTCGGTAGAGGCAGGAGGCAGGTTGAGCAAGGAGGGTGCTGAGAGTGGGCTGTGGGATGGGGAACACACGTCCCCGTCATGAGACCCCACAGCAGGGCAGGGAAGTGGGTGGCTGCAGAAGTTCTGAGCGTGGCAGCGGTGCCTGCCGAGCGCTCCCTCATATCCCCTGGGCTCTGAGAGGCCAATTATCAAGTCACAGAGCCTGTTTCAGCACAAACAGGACCTTCAAAGAGTTGGGAGCCTTTCTCGTTTGGTTTTCTGGGTTTTTAATGCCCTCCTAAAAAAATACAAGCAGCCAGACCCATACTTTAAGGTCAAGTACATAATTGTTTGTCACAGGAATTTCAAACATTGTCTCTTCCTCTGGGCAAGTATTGCTGGGTCAATTACCCTGACTACCCGATGAGAGATGTGAGACACAATAACCCCCATCTGCACTTGAACACGTCCTCTCTAAAGTAGAACTCAAAGAGCTTGTTGTTTTGTTTTGTTTAATTGCACAGCTTTTGGGGGTTTTCTGGTTGGAGAGTGTAGCCAGATTTCATCTTGTGGATGCTGAGACTTTTGTGGCAGTGAAGCTGCAGGAGAAAGCAGGCAAGTGATAGAGAGCTGTGGTGCTCTGATAACCCTTGTCTGGGTTGAGGTGGAGGGTCCATGTGGGGAAGATGTACTGTGTACACAGGAGCATACCAGAAAATGCCTGTTAATGGCTGAAATAAAACAAGATGCCCAAATTACATTCCCAGCAGTCTGGGATAGGCATTAATCAAGTCCCTCAGTTTTTACCTGGCTCTAAAGTAGCTGTAAAAAAGATGGAGTCATGGGGCACACTGGCTTGCACAGCTCTTACTCTCTGTAATAAACATGTTCAGGGTCTGCACAGCAAAATCAGGATTGCCACAATGGCAGGAGATGAAATTCCTTCTCCAGTCACTCATTCAACGTATTTGCTTCTCACTGGATTTTCTGGGGCGCTCCTTGTGCTACCAACCATGTTCTTCAGTTCCCTGTTTACTGCATGAATAAGTGGCTTGGTTCTGTGAACTCCTCTGCACCAAAGAACTTTGATTAGTGAAAAAACATTGAACAAAGTGTTTCATTTTAAGAGATTATGTCTTTATTTCCCCCACTCTCTTTAAATTTGTAAGTGACTTTGAATTAACAGACATCACTCAGGTGTAGGCAATAAACAGATAGGAAAGATTTGCCATCTAGAAACGTGTTCACTCATTAAAGCCTTCTGTTCAGCTAGAGGCTACCGGCAGCATGGGCAACAGTACAGACCCCTCTGAACTCTGTCCTTTCTTCAGTCTACTCTGACCTGGATGAATGAGCTGAGGGATGCAACAGCAGCTCTACCTCCTCCTTCCTTCAGATCCTTTCTGTTCCATTCACACTTCACACAGTGTTCATCACTGTTGCATCTCAGCACCTCAGGTTCCTTCCAAGAGCCACCAGGTTTACCTGTTGTCCTTCATCCCCGGGGATGTCGCGGTAGCATCAACTCCACCTCACATGTTCCCAATCTGACCCAAAGGGCCATTTTTGGCTTGAGTTGCACATTTGTGGAATATTTGATACGTTTTTCAACAAAGCCACCTATTAGCAGTGGATATAATGGTGAGACAAACTGCTTCAACTCAGCTGAGACCAACAGCAAGATCTGGCCTAGTAAAGCTGACCTGGTAGTTTGGAAGAGGACGTGATGACTGGTTGTACAATATCAACTACTTTAATATCCTCATAGATCTGATCAAAACCTTTTTCTTGGGTATTAGCATCTTTGAACTTTGTACTGTCTTGCATCTCCTTTCTGGGATGAAATGCCCAAAATTCCCAATGGCAACTCATGGTCCTGGGTGTCCCATTTGATAACGGAAGATGATTTGCAGCAAGAACTTAATTCCTTTCATTCCAGGGGGGAAGGAATCTGACTCAAATATCTCAATTTCAACTCTAAAACTGAAGCCAAAACAATCAGTAGCTACTACTGAAAAATCTACAGTGATCTTATCTTCTTTTAACCCATGAGATATACTCAGCACACTTTTGGTACTGCATAGAATAACAATATTTTTCATGTTAGAGAAGGCAAAAGAAACAAGATTATATATAATTCTAAATGTTAGTTACATTGAAATATGCTCAAGTTTCACTGTTTCATGTAAGTTCTTTGGATTTGGTCCAACCTAAAAATTGTATTTACCCCAACTTAAATATATTTGGGGGATTTTTTTCCCCCCTGAATATTCCTGTGTTCTTTAGTGGTGATGTTGTTCTGGCTAGTTTTCTTTACCCTAACAGAGGTGACTCCGCAGCACATTTCTTTTGACAAAGCCACACAAAACCAACACGGATCAGTTAACACAGATGACATCTTTAAACTTGAATACATTTTTTCACTATAAACGCCACCAGTCAACTTTCGTGTAGGTAGGTTTCCATTGTTAGTTGTCAAAGTCTTCTTGAGTGGATTTCCCACTGTGTCACTTTTGTGTGAGTCAAATCAAGATTATAGGTAACAGAGAAGAAAAGAAAAAGAAGAGAAGGTTAGACCCTCATTTTAGAGTTTAAGAAAAATCTACCAGCAGGTTGCAGTTCGAGTTGGTAATATACATGAAAGGGGGAGTCCAAGCCGTGTCACAGGTATCACTATATTAGGCTTTCAGGAAAAAGCATACAAAACACATATTGTAGTGGTCACACACAGAGACATAAATTTAGGAACAAGATCTGCCATAGCTTGAACATAGTCAGCTCTGATAATAAGGAACAATGGACCGAAGCTATTATGAAACGAAACCCAGGTGCCTGAATGGAGGGAGCTTTTAGCTGAGTTCTCCTGGAATAAAAAAAGTCTAACTTTTTTTCACAGATATATGTTGTCCTAATTTTTCTCTGTTCTCTCTTTAGAAGACAGCTGATTTTATTTGGGATTTGGTTAATGAACACAATTAAGGTGTTCCATGATGAAATTTTCTGGTATAACTTTTAAATCATTTCTTTTTATTTCGTCTTGCCTGTCTTAGATCATTTTATTCTCATTGGGATTTTGGGTGTGCAAGGAAAACATGGTAAGGTATCCCCTGTATCCTATCCACGAGGCAGGAGCCAGCATGGATTTCAGATGCTTTGTAATAGTCTGGGTCTAATATTTCTGGAAGTGTGACATTCAATAATTCACTTAGTGAAATTGTCAGAAACAACCTGAAGGAGGAAAAGACTGTGACTACCTAAACCTGGACAAAAGCTTGATTTATGGCTAAAGTCACTGGTTCGACAGTTTGTCTCGACATGAATGGGATGTGAACAGACTGCTGAGACATGTCTAAGAAAGCTGGAGGACTGGGAGAGCAGAAACCTTCAGTGCAATTTGAAGAGTCCCATAAGGACATAAGAAGGACAGAGGCAAAGCCCAGGTTGTTGAATGAATCTGATGGTGTCAGACCTCCAGCCGTGGAATTTAAAGGTAAGTTTGACTTTTCTCTCAAAAGGAGTATGGGTACATTCTGGGTTTGAGAGCTTTGTGTATAGGTCTTTGGTCACACTGAAGAACTTTTGTCTTTGCTAAGGTAATTATCTCACTGGCTGGACAATATTATTACTGCTGGGAGTAAAACATCTTAATATGAGAAATCTGAATTCTGCTTTTCTCTTAACCACAGGCCACTAGCTTCCAATGGAAGCCACTGCATGTGGTCCTCTTGAAGCACACATAATGGGTCCTCACCACATAACCTGAACGTTATGGGAACCCACCTCAGGCATTCGGTTATACGGAGTAATGTTCTTTTGACTTGAAGGACCAATCAGAATATCTGGGGAACAAATAAGGCTGATCTAGCCTTGTATTCAGGTCAAACAGCGCTTTTCTCCCCTGCAGAATCAATGGCAATTACTAGATTTGCGTCAAAGGTTTAGTCAGCAAAAGGTTAATAGTCTTAAGCATGAGTTTTCTGGCCTATTGTGCAAAACATACACATATTCAAGGGTGTTTGCACAGAGGCTTTTGGCTGGACCTCTATAAAGATATAAGCAAGAAGCCAAACATATGTTCTGGTGTTCTAGGCTTTGATACTTAATCATGTTCTGTGTTTGCGTTCAGAGGTTTGCTTTGGGACCATCTCCAGTGTGAGAAAATATGACAGAGAAATCAAACACAGAGGTTGTGCATAACGGTGCAGTGTTCGTGTCTGAAGGGGAGCTTTTGTAAGCACTAACATTATTCTTCTTTTGACAGTACTCACACATTTTCACTTGGCTTATCTTAACTGGGAATAACCCCTAAGACAGGATGTCTCCGGGCATTTCAGAGAAGTGCTTTTTGAAGGCAAAGGAAATAATGTTACAGGGCTGTGCCTTACATCTCTTCGACAGTTAACAATCCTATAAATACCACTGAGTGCAGTATGTATCCATGGCTGGTCTCAAGCGTAGCTGCAGCGCCTGACTTGTAGCACAGGAATAGTCTCTTGGTGTAGGGGAATGTTCCCCACCTTTACTAATACTTGGTTCCCTGAAACAGACTAAACCAGCTCTGATGGGTCATGTAAGAAGGCACTGGCTGGGCAACGTAAACTAGGCAAATAGGTAAAGGAAAAATCAGGTACCAGGTGTTGCACAGAGTGAAATCCGAAAGATTCCCAGGAACAGAAAAAGATGGAAACTGTGTTTTTGAGATGGGTTTGGGTTTGCTGTAACCAGACATTATGCCTTTCCATGGCTATGAAACTTTTTAGGAATGGCTTTCATACTTTTTCAATGCATCACCTTTTTACCCATTCTTTTTACCAGGAAAAAGGGCTTACTTGTAACTTGAACTTTCCTTTTCTTTCCCTCTTTCTATCTAGAAAGGTTCCTCTTATTTTGCTTTTAAGTTTCTTTATAACAGTTTAAAATACTGTAATGGAAAAAGTCAATGAGTATATGGAGAGGAGTATAAAAATTAACAAAAATATTGGCTAATTATAAAATCCATTTCATCTCTTTTGTAACTTTTTGCACTTTGGTATTTCAGTAATTGCAAGGGAATGTACTTCACTAGGTAGATCTAATATCTGACATATCTGCAAAGGAAAAGCTATGAAGTCAATGGATATATTTCAGTAATATGAGGTCAAGCCATAGTTTCCTGAGAAGAGAAACTCAGTTTCTTTTTTTCCAATCAGTCTTGTCATCTCTTCTTTCTCACATGTGCAACTTCATTTTCTAATGCACATTTCTGTCCTACAACTGCTGAGACATGTGGCAGGTGTGAAAATCTGATCTATCAGCTGTTGAAGCCAATGGATCTTGATCACAGCTCACTTTGCATTAGGATCTAAATGGTTCTTTCTGCAGAAAATACCACAAGATATTGGTCAGGAACTTGTAAGAGATAAATGGAACTGAATTTGGAAAACACCCTGTACCAACAGAGAACACAGGGCAAAAGAGCAGTGACAGGAAGAATGTTGTCCACTGCTGGCCAAACTGCAAAATAATTAAACCACAAATAGCATGGGGCAAGAAAGAGGCCAATTAATTCCATTGGAAGGATGTCATCTAGCAGTTCAAGACAAGAAGGAAGCACTGTGTAAAGTGGAGATGAGCATGGCAGTCTGCCAGTCTATCACAATCTTCTTTTATTTAAGATGCTTATTAGTACCTTATATTTCAAATTAAATATTTATAGTTCCTTTAATAGCATGTAGGAAGGGGCCCTATTCCAGAAATTAGTCTGTACAGGAATTTGTTCACTGCTGTAAATTAGATCAGTGAAGTTTGAGACTGAATTCATGAATCCATTAGATTCATGCTTGAGGTCTTGTCGTCATTTATATTTTGGGGCTGAGGTGGCAGCTAAGCTACCTCTAGGCACATTACTCTCCATGAATGTGTGTACCTCTTACTTTCCTGCAAGATGTTTTGCCTGCATCAACTGTTTTGGGCTTCAACAAGTATTCTAAGTGATTCTGTGTTGTAACCTTCATGGTTGGCAGGCTAGTGTCATTATTCCCATTCTCACACATGGAGACTCCTGCAGCTTTTAAAGGACATGTGGGGAAGCAGTGCCAGCTTTGTGAATATATAGCCCCACCATTCTTATTAGATTCCATGAAAGATGAAAATAGGCTCTTTGATGCTTTCAGTGAGTGCTGAAGCCTTTACCAGTGTTGTGAAAGGTCATTAGAGAAGAGCTGGGGGGCCAAATTCAACAGCTACTCATGGGAATGGTCCTTGGGATGTAGAACTAGTCCAGGAGAAACTGTGAAAATGGAAGTGATTTGTATTGAAATGAAGGTTATGAAAGCAGTAATGACCACTGAAACATACACAACAATAACTCAGAACAACCTCTCTCCGGCACACTCTGCTGTGCCATCTTTTTAACCCTGGAGGAGGCGACTGGGAAGAGAGATTTAGAGCAGATCTGTGGGACTCATATGAGTGAACATATCTGACTTCCATCTAGGTGCTTCTGGGTTCTCATCAGCCCCTTTCAAGGTGTGAGGGAAACCATCTTGGTCCTCTGTGATCTGCTCCCTGGGATACAGATAGCAGGATAAAGCAGTCATTCTCTTTTTCTCCCATGGTAAGTGGTCTCTGCCCTTTTGATATTAAATATATGGGGTCTTTCCAGAAGGGTAGTGCGAATGTCAAAGAGATAATGTATTTAAGAATTCATCTGGTTTGCAACCATTTTATACTCACCACACAAAGACATAGAAAGCTTCTCACTCATTTCTCTGCACTCATCATGCTGCCATTGTAGGACCAGAAGATAATGAGATGAATAGGAAGCATTTCCACAGCATGAGCAATGTAGGAACATCGTTATTAATGTTCATACAAAATATCCCATCTCTACATGATGTCTACATATCTGAGATACAGCCCTCTGCCAGATATAAAAAACCATGACCATCCAACAGTGATCTGTTACTTAATGGAAAGTCTGCTCAAATTTCAGTTTAAATTGCATTTATTATTTATGTCTCAAGTGCAGAGTATGTATACTGAGTATGTCTTCCCCTTAGAGTGCAGAGGATTAGTAGTTTCCATTTAAACAGACAGATATTGGCCCAGAAGGGTGTTGAATATATCCATATTCAACATTTTAAAATGGTAAAAATCCTTTGAAATCAGTGCAAAAAATATAATCAAGTAGCTTTTCTTATATATACTGAGGTACACGTTTTCGTGCAAGTGGGACCAGGTACCTGCAGCTCAGTTCCCAGTCACTAGTCCTTTTCCCTCCGGCTCCCGGTGGGATAGGGAGCACTCCTCCTAGGTGAGTGTGCCAGCCTGAGGGAAGAATCTGTAAGGATGCAGTTCAAAGGGGTGTACAGGGGTAGAGATGGACAGTTATATGTGTGGCTTTTGAGGTGATGCACACAACGATGGCTCGGTGGTGTAAATGTTACACTAGGTAATAACGTTTTGATTTTGGCCATCCTTTCCTCCTTGTAGCTTGCGCTCCAGCAGGGATGGTTCTCAACTATAATCTTGAGGTGACATTTTTACTAGTTAATTTATGATATTTGTTATCTCCTATTTGTTCACAAGCAGCTCATTGCACACGCTCAGTGTTCAGCAGCCTCTGTGTGATGTCTCTTGACCTTGCTTGGGTGGGTTGCATGCCACCAGGCAGGAGTGGGTGTCCACAGAACTCCAGATCTCACTGACACACTGAATCTGGGTATTTGAATAATTAATTGCCAAGATATCTGCACATAGCTGACAAAATTAGTGTTTCTGTTTATCTTCCTAAAGTCTTGGAACAATACTGTTCATCTTCTCCCACTAATTCGTACTCGTATTTGCTATAGTAGACATTTTTAATGCTTTACTAAATCTACGCCTAGAAGTACACAGTGAAACAGATGGTAGAAAGAGCTAGGAATTTTCTTGATATTTTATGGGCTGGACAACAACCACAACCTGATCCAACACATTTTCTTGTTCTCAAACATTTTACTGTCAATACGCTCCTCAGGAATGTACTCAGAGTTGTTTGGGGACATGGAAAAATATTTACCTCAGCCTTCCACAATTTATTACTTATTGTTTGAAAAAGTTGCCTCTTTTCTGTGCCAACATTTATCATCTTGGGAAACATACTGGAATATAGCAGTGATATTAAACAATAATATGCTCTTTGCTGGGATAAAATAATATTGCCAGGCCACTGCAGAGGAAGCCAAAAACCACATGTGAAATGGTTCCTTTGGAAGGGCAAAAAGTCTCGAAGTTTGTTAGCAAATAATTTAGCTAGTGGTGCAGACTTCAAATGGCTTCGGCAGCACTTGCAAAGCTATTCTGATTATGCATTTCCCCTGGAGTGCTGGGGCATAAAGCCACTGTAATGAAGGTTAGAACCATAATAATAAGAATCCCTCACCAGTAAAAAATAATAATATAGTAAAATAATTAAAAACCTCCAAACTCCTTGCAGAAGAGCTGGGGGAAGAAAGGACAGACACTGCAGTTCTTATTAATTTAACTTCTGTTTGCATGACCCTGAATTAGGGGCTGCCTTAGCTCCTGGGCAGAGCTGGCTGCTCAAGGTTCCTTTTCCCCTTCTTCATCGTGGCTGGAGAGGGAGAGGCTCCCATCCCTCTCCTGCAGTCGTTAAGCTGCTTTCTTAGCTGAACATTCTCTTGCACATCCATACATTCCCCCCCTGACCGAAACTAGTGTAATTCGTTCTCTTGGGCAGCCCCTGAAGTTTTGTGGAGATTTCCCACACAAAACCACACCACTACAAATTGCAGCATTCTTTAAATATTTCCCTAAAATCACCCCTTGCTGAGCTGCCTGTGAAATACTTGGTAAGAGCTACACAGTCCTGTGTGTGTAGCGAAGTGAATATCCTCAAGGATTTCCTCACTGTGTACTTGTGCTTGTCTGCTACTTCTTGTTTTAGGACACCCAGGAAGTTTAGGGGAGAAAAGACCATAATGTCTCAATTTATCCTGCTACAGAGAGCCCTTGAAGCTTCCTCCATAGCACATAAATCAGATGATTGAACCACCCCTCTCTTCCGAGTGGACTTCAGCTTGCTCAGTGCACCAGGAGCAATGTGCTCCTCAGCAGCTGAACCTGGCACCTTCCAAATGAGGCATCTCCAGCAGGGCCCTCCATGAGTCCCTCTTTGCTGCCCCAGGATCATGCAGGTGTGTGGCCACCAGTGTTGGGACAGTAAGGGGACCTCCGCATGGAGAGGGATGCAGCTTTCCCAGGAGGTGGTGAGGAGCGATTGCAGCGTTTCAGCTGATTGCTCTGGGAGTTGAACACCAGTTTTGGCACAGCACAGGGCATGTTATTTAACCTTTAAAAGACACTCTCACCCTGTGGGTGCCCTCGCATGCACTGAAGAACAAATACAAACTTTACTTCCCTTTTGATGTACGCAAAAGGGAAAAGAGGGGGAGAAGGACCAGTGCTGTGCTTGGAGCATTAGAAACAGCGTTAGAACAGAAGCTGAAAGGGATGGAGAAATTCTCAAAAAATATTAATAACTCCTAATAAAGGCACATTTGAATACTGAGTTTAGTTGTGAAGGATCCAAAGAGCCCTGCGTGCGCTTGGAATTGTCCTGGCCCATCTCTGAAGTGCTCCCACCTGAAGGGCAGGGTGCCCCAGTTTCTTGAAAGTGCGCTCTGGACTCGACACAAGGTGTGAAACAAATCTTTGAACCCTGGGTGCTTTGCCCAACGCCTGTTCCTTTATTAGAAGCCCAGAAGCCAGCATGGAATAAGCAGGGTAGCAGTACAGCGCGGCACATTTTTATAGCAAGGCCAAATCTTTATTATGCTTCTTGGCCCAGTTTAGTGGAGAACACTGCTGGGCCTGATTTCAGTTTTGATATCATACACCGAGGCTGCAGACCCTTAAGAGTACAAGCTGGAGAAAAGAACATAGAAAATGTTAGGAATGAGAAAAGGCCATTCAACACATTGATGCTTGTCTCTTGTAATACAGCGTTTCCCCCAGGATAGCATCTAATTGCTTCTTGAACGAGCCCACTGTCTTTGCCTCAACAACCTTGCCCAGTAGGCCATTCCAAACATTTATTATTCTTTGAGTGACAAAGCACTTCCTTATGTCTCCTATGAATTTGTTTTTTGAACTTCCATTTATGCCCCCGATCCTGTCATCTGTGCAGTATCAAAAGTAGTAACATGCATTGATATTATCCATTCAGCTAAGATTTTTGTATACTTCAGTTAGACCCCCCTTAAATGTCTTTTTTTTTCCTAAAGTTGAATAGATTGAGTGTTTTTTTTCACCTTTCAGTAACTTCTACAATTTTATCCTGGAACCAAGTCGAGCAAAAATATTTGTTAAAGCCTGACTTACATTAGACCACACTGAATGGATGTATAAAGTGTACTATAGAAACGCATTTCAGTAAGTTTTTTTTCCTCTCTCTTTTGGAGACTAAACTATCGTTTAGTTTCCCTGTTGCTTGTGTCTGCTTATTTTGACAAAAGTTAACCAGGAAGAGGGCAAGAATAAAAAGCTTGAGATGAAATTTGGAAAAAGATGACAACCTCTAAATTTTTTTCCATTTATACTGTGGTCTTTCAGCCCCTCCACTACCCCTCACCCCCCGGCCCCTTCTCTCTTTCTGCAAGTAGTGGGGATGTTTAAAAGGGAATAGTTTATCATATGGGATTTTCCATGTGTTGTGGCTTTGCAGAATCTATACGAAGAAATGTAAAAATTCATGATGATCCCCCCAAACCCCACAGAATCAAACAGTTGCAGGTTCAGCCCTCATCCACCGCCACAACCAGGGTGAATAGTTCATTACCTTTTTGGATGAAATTCTACGGCATGTGTTACGCAGGAGGCCAGAACTGATGATCTAATGGTCCCTCCTGGCCCTAGAAAATAACTACGAATAATGATTATAGATGAAATATATGCCCTGCACAAAGTCAAAACCAGCAGGCTTTGGGTGGGAACAAGAAATTAAGGAAAGGAATTTTGCCTTAGCCCTTTTCCAGAAGCTGGACATACAGCTACAAGCATTAGCCCGACTGCAGCAGTGGCTGCTTATTCACTGTCTCCCATTTTTCTTCATTACATTAACAATGTGGTGGGGTTTTGGTTTTTAGACCATCTGTGAATCTTTTTGTTTTCTCTGAATTCCTGCCTGATACATTTCTAGGAATGTGGGATCCAAGCAAGATGGGCACATTGTCCCTACAGCACATGGCTGAGCTGGGATTATTTCCTCATGGGCTTTTCACGTCTGTAAGCATACGCTTTCCGCAGCACCACTGAGTTTTGGATCAGGCAAATTAGTAAGGGGACTAATTAGCTTAAACAGAGCACTAGCATCATGTATACTATGGTAAGGAGCTAGTTCAGTGTCATCCTGTGTATTTTCTGCACAGGGTTGGGATGTGGGATCCAGACACACTGCTGGTCGTGTCACAGCCAAGCAAGTCATGCTCCTTTCCCCTCGTTGGGACCATAGCTGTCAGTCAGCCCCACGCCAGTTCTGAGTTAGGCTATACTGGATCATCTGGGGGTAATGAGCAAGTCAGCCCCGCAGGTCTTGGGAAATTATTTGTGTTATTATACTGACGTATGAGATGGTAATTATCAGGATCATGCTTCAGTTCTTCTCTGAAAAATCTGTACTCTATTTGCTTTGCTCCAGGCCCTGGGAATCTCCCATGATTTGTCAAAAAAATAATTGTTGGTGGTACAATAAACTTGTTATTCAATTCCCTAAGTGTTCTGGGTTGTGTGCAATCTGGAAAGCTGATCTGTTTACATTCATGTTTTCTCTATATTCCCTCACCCATTCTTTGTCATTATCATTATTTTTACAGGTTTATTTTTCTCCAGTGTTTTCTAGTTGTTCAAACTTTGTGTTTGTATATTTATTTAAAGGCGGATTTCAAAAGACTTCAGTCTCTTGGTTTACTGAAGAATTCAACTTCTCACTAGTACTTCATGTCCCCTGGTATTTTTGTGAACGCTCTTGTTGTCCTTACCCATCTATCTAGCGCTAACATCTTTGGTCTCTTTGCTACTCACGTCTATTGCTCACAAACCTGAGTCCTGGTTTTCAACCACAGTCCCCTTCTATTCAGCATAACTTTGGACATTATCTGCTCCTTCTTCTGCACCTCTTTTTTTTTTTTTTTACAAAGGAATTCTGGAGCTTCTGGAGTTGAAGGATTTTTACAGATTTCAAACATTTTTCTCCACAGATAGATTTTCCATTTTCTCACCTAGGAGGGCTTCATTCCTACCTCATGTAACGCTGCTGCTGCGAGCTAAGGGTCTGGAGCCCAGCACCAGTTATTGCCAGGAGAGATGGTAGAAGGGCAGGCTACCAGCCTGTTGTATGGACGAGCCCAGACAAAACCTTTCTTCTCTTGCAGGCTTCTCCTGAGACTCTAGGGATGTCATTTAATCCTTATGCTTCAATACCACATCTGTACAAATGCTGATTTAAACCCCTCTGCAATGTGCAGCTACAAAGAGACTTTTAGAAGTGGCCAAGGGTGTCAAATGCTGTGTGAAGGGCTCTGCTGTCCAAGCTGCGCTATGGCCCAGCATGAAAGCACTGCGGTTCTGCTCCTCACAAAGGTCTTCTTCAGTCCTCACACAGTGTATGACACCCCTGACAGATGAATCTGCAATGCAAAGGACATCTGCCATATCCCTTGGGTCAGAGCTGCTTGGAGGGAAGAAGATCTCTAGGATGACCAAGACCATGACAGCCTCCTTGTCCTGATGGAGGCAATGCAAGAAGAGCTGAGACCTTTGCTATCTTTGGCAAGCTTTTCCTTCCATTCTGTCCAGTATTTCAGATTGTTAGGACTGCTTGTCCTGTCAGACCTACCAAATATAACCAGAGCATTCACTGGATTTAAACATTTTCAAGTGTTTACAACCACATCTCCTCCCCAGGGGGATCTCTAAACTGTGCTGCTTGCTGTATTGTCTTTGGCTGGATCTTTAGAGTTTCTGAATTTATGCGCTTAAGAAATCAATGAGCCTTGGTTAGACAAGAACCCAAACACTATGATTCCACTCCTAGGGTTTCACAGGGATTATGAGAGATATAATAAACCTCAGTTCTCTAGCTTTTAGAGTTTCTATCAAAATTTAAAGTCAATTTAAAATTATGGGCCGGATACGCTGTGTGGATCACACTTGAAACTATAGGTAGTCTCTACGTGGTAAAGTCTGAGAAGATATTTAAACACCAAATGAATTGTAACTGAGGTTTCTTCAGCTCCTGCTAGCCAATGAGGGCTAGTGACAAAGAAGCCCATGGTAATGAAAAGCCCGGTTGTATAAATATTATCACTTAGCTCTGGGCTCTTTTGCACAGTGTAGATCTCATGTCCTGTAGCTCCCCCAGGGCAGTTGGGTGGCATATGCAGGCGTGCGGACATGTCCACAGCCAGGCTCGTCCTCCCTGCGCAGTGGGCAGCACAAATGTGAGCTTTCTCCTCCCCTGGACTTCAGAGATCCCCAAAGGCCCATCCGGGCACTTTGAAAGTTAAATGAGGAGACTTTGGACCTTTGTGTAAAACACAGCCTGGCCATGCCTAAAGGAGTGGACTGGGACACCCTCACTTGGCTGTGGGCCACGTGGCCAAAGTCCTCATCACAGGCTCTCTCTCTGCTGCAGTATTTTGTGTCAAGCTGAAGCAAATAGGATTCTTCTTTCTCCTTTGAAAGAGCCATAAAAGAGGCATTGAGAGATGGAAGAAACAACCAGAAGAAACCAGGGAGGAAAAAACAACCAGAGAGAAAAAGAAAGAGACAGAGAGGCAGAGGGAGAAAGGGGAGAGAAATAGCTGTCTCTCTCAACCGTCAAGGGAATAGGTGATGTGCCATCTCCCTCTCAGTATAAAAAGGTTGTGCGGGAAGGGGGAAGATGACAGATAACATATCAAAGGAAATGAATTGCAGCATTAAGATCCTGACTTTGCTTTGTCAAATTTGCAGGTGATTATTGTGTAACTCTCTGCAGCTCCTCTCAGTGATGGAAACACTCTTCAGATCCTCAAGACATAGTACTACTCTAAAAGCAACAGCTCTTCAGAGAGGTGCTTACTTGAAGCAACAGAAAGCTTCTTAAATCTTCTTCAGGGTTCTTCCAACACTGTTACCCACTCTGTGTAGTCTTTATATACTTGAGCTGTATTTTTGTCCCTGACACTAAAATTAGAGCTCCAAAGATACAGTGGGAATCTCTGAAGTAAACCTTAGTTCAAATTTGTAATCTTCAATTTGATGTGGAAATCAATCCACTTGAGAACAGTTGTTCTGATATTAAGAACCAAGAGTAACTTCTGTAACACAAATCAGTGAACATACAACAAGCATGGCCTTATGGTAAACATACTGGAGCAAGAATTTATCAGTGACCCACTAAATTAGGTCAGATGTGATCCCACATCACCACTGAGAACCATGGATTGGATTTTACTGACAGCAGAGGATTCCTGATCAAACCCTTTGCCAGTATCCATTTTTGCAGGTAGCTGAGATATGGTAGATATGAAAGGTGAAGGCCATCAAAATGGAACCAAAGGATCTGCTGCGATGGAACAGCAAAAGAAGAGCTTGGCAGTGCCAGTGGCTCAATAGCAGGCAGGAAAATTGCCTGTCCCTGTAAAAAGGATAGCAAAGAGAGAAGGAATGCATGAAAACAAAGGAAAGAAACTCACATTTGAAAATACTGTGACAAAAAATCTCAATGATTTTTAAAAAAGAAAAACTCAAACAACTCTTCAGGCAACTGTTTTAGACTTTAGTTCATTGCTCAAGAATCAAGTCAACCTTTCATTTATTTTTCTGTTTGATCATATTCTCTGTTCTTTCTCCTCTTCTACCTTTTTTCTAGTACTTCTACCTCTTCTACTTTTTTGGTGGCCAAGGAAATACAGGGTATCATAGAGGAAGAGAGGAAAAGGAAGAAACAAATGCAAAAAAGCCAAAATGAAAAAAACCCACCCTTAAGTATTTCCAGGCATTCTGACCGTGTTCCATGTCCTTTGGAAAGGAAATTATTTTAGAGTGCTCTGTGCGTTTTCCTCACTCTGGTTTTGAACTCCAGCAGAAACAGGGCACGGAGAACCCTTGCACAAGCTGGTACTTCCTGAAGGTGAGATGCCTTCAGCGCAGCTGGCGTGGGGCTCACTGAGAGGTGGGGAGGGCTTCAGGTACAACAGCTCTGGGCACAGCATTTGAATAGAATCATAGAATGGTTTGGATTGGAAAGGACCTTCAGATCATCTAGTTCCAACCCCCTGCCATGAGCAGGGACACCACACACTAGACTATGTCGCCCAAGGCTCTGTCCAACCTGGCCTTGAACACCTCCAGGGATGGAGCATTCACAACTTCCTTGGGCAACCTATTCCAGTGCCTCACCACCCTCACTGTGAAGAACTGCTTCCTTATATCTAACCTGAACTTCCCCTGTTTCAGTTTAAACCCATTCCCCCTTGCCCTATCGCTACAGTTCCTGTTGAAGAGTCCCTCTCCAGCATCCAAATATTCGTTTTCTGTAATATTCTTATTCTGTAATATTATTTTTCTGTAGTAGATACAGTATCCTTTGAGACATTCTCAGACTTTCAGCTCCTTAAAATTAGTGCTTTGCCCTGGGAAACAAAATAGCTGTTAAAAAAAAAAAAAACATATAAAAGGATTGTGTCCAGCGTGACCTACCCCTGTCTGGGGCTGCAAGCAGAGGACTTCAGGGAAGAGTATTTCCTTCTAACCAGTCTGAGTTGGTTCCTAAACACTGAAACACAGAAACACAGAACAATAAAGGTAATTTATAACTACATCTCTTGGCCTTTCACCAGCCCTTAGCATTTATCTTTTATGGCTTTAAAATGTTAAAAGAAAGGGAGAGTTGCAAATGGAAAACAAAATCAAATTGAAACAAACCTCTTAAAAACAAACTCAGATCCAAGAGATCACTTTTTCCCTTCCAAATCAGGGTTAGAAAGCACATTGCCATCAGTGGGGATTCCAGACAAAGCATATCCAAATGGGAACAAAGTTATTTGAATGAAAAACTCAGCCATCCTCCTTCCTCCTCCTTCCTCTGTCAGCTGCCAGAGCTGGCATGCAGAAAGAGACCTCTTCGGCCTCATAACGTTTGAAGTGAAACTTTTTGGGGAATACTGAAAGTCACTCACAGTCCCAGGGGAATGATGAGCCATTTTTTCCACCCTCCCTTCTTTGTAGTTTACTTTCCCTTATACACTTTTTTTTTCTTACTGCAGCTTTTCTGATCACAGTATCACAGTGACTTTATCACAGTCACCTCTTCATTGTGAACCAGCCCATCCCTTGGAGGCAGAGAGCCATTGTGGAGGTGGTAAGTAATTTGTTTTGTTCAATGGATTTCTTGTTATGCATGCATGCAAAGCCCCTTTTATCTCACATTTAAATTTGTGTTTTCCCTCTTATGATTGGTTTTGTGACATCAAAAAGCTCTCAGCATCTTCAAAAATCAAGAAGAACAAACTCTTAGAAAAATAAAATAAAAATAAAAAGAAATCATTCCTAACACATCCAGCATTTCAGTGCAGCTGTAGAAAAGAAGAGATTCACATGGGATACTGGCTACTAACGACTATGGAAATAAGCCTGATTTTTTGATCTCTAGGCCCAAACATTATTCATATTTTTTTCCTTAGCCTCAAACAATGTCTTCAGATAGCCCAGGTAAAAGCAAGCCAGAAACAAAACAACATCATAGAGGAATTGCTTTATGCAGATACTTTCAGCTACGCTACACAACTCACATTGTCTTTGAACCCAGTGTGATGAGAGAATGATTTGAGACTCCAGGGACGACTCCTGGATACGTTTTTACTTCAGCATATTGTAGTGAGACAGAAATCTTTGGCTTATGAAATGTGTTCAGCAATCATCTGCATTTGGGGGGATTGTATTATTTCTATTGCTCTAGTAACACTTTGGACAATGTTGAGAGCTGAGGTCAAGGAGCAGGCATGCTCTACATATGAGGTTATGCAGACTCTCTTTAACCTTTAAGAAAATGGCTTTTTCGTGCTCAGT